>NC_092147.1:77267058-77509558 GCF_045791955.1 Oncorhynchus clarkii lewisi | reverse complement strand
ACACGTTGACATGCCCTGAGTGACAGGACAGCTCGACTACAAGCCGCGCCCAGCCCTCCCCTCTTAGCATACCATTAGAGGAACCCTGGTTACCCTGGTTACCCTGCACATGGGAATGCTGCACTCTCTGAGAGTCTCTCTTCCCTTTTGCACAGAGAGAGAAAAACAAGCATCGCAAGCGTTAGGTCCACACAACCAACCACCACACAGCAACAAGCATCTACTGTCCTGGAGTCTCCAGCCCGGCAAGCCTCACCGTCTGCAACTGACCCCTGCTCATACTTCATTTACTGAATCTGACCCTGCTCATTCTTCATTTCCTGAATCTGACCCTGCTCATTCTTCATTTCCTGAATCTGACCCGGCTCATTCTTCATTTCCTGAATCTGACCCTGCTCATTCTTCATTTCCTGAATCTGACCCTGCTCATTCTTCATTTCCTGAATCTGACCCTGCTCATTCTTCATTTCCTGAATCTGACCCTGCTCATTCTTCATTTCCTGAATCTGACCCGGCTCATTCTTCATTTCCTGAATCTGACCCTGCTCATTCTTCATTTCCTGAATCTGACCCTGCTCATTCTTCATTTCCTGAATCTGACCCTGCTCATTCTTAATTTCCTGAATCTGACCCTGCTCATTCTTAATTTCCTGAATCTGACCCTGTTCATTCTTCATTTCTTGAATCTGACCCTGCTCATTCTTCATTTCCTGAATCTGACCCTGCTCATTCTTAATTTCCTGAATCTGACCCTGCTCATTCTTCATTTCCTGAATCTGACCCTGCTCATTCTTCATTTCCTGAATCTGACCCTGTTCATTCTTCATTTCCTGAATATGACCCTGCTCATTCTTCATTTCCTGAATCTGACCCTGTTCATTCTTCATTTCCTGAATCTGACCCTGCTGATTCTTCATTTCCTGAATCTGACCCTGCTCATTCTTAATTTCCTGAATCTGACCCTGTTCATTCTTAATTTCCTGAATCTGACCAGGCTGATTCTTCATTTCCTGAATCTGACCCTGCTGATTCTTCATTTCCTGAATATGACCCTGCTCATTATTCATTTCCTGAATCTGACCCTCTCATGTTCTAGTGTCAGAGTGTACTTTCCTGTCTGACCCAGTGTCCTTTGGTCTCTCTGTGGATCATATTTCCTGTGTCTGCCTTTCCTGTGTCCAACCCTGCATGTATTTATTAATACAATATGTGCTCTGCTTCCTGGGTCTTTTATCTAACATGTGATCTTCCTGTGTGTCAGTCCCTCTGGTCAGTTGTACTGAGAGAGGAAGACCCAGGCTGCCTGGTCAGGATTGGTCTATTGCTTCCTTCTATTGTGTTCATTTTACTGTAACGTATACTGATGTGTTTTAATTGCACTTCAAATAAGGCTGGATTTGATCTGTTCAGTAGGGAATATTCCATGCAGTTCTGAGAGTGTGTCAACTCACTGCTGCTCCTCTTGTGTGTCAGCGTGTCGTCCAGGGAGTTGGAGCCAGAGCCTATGGAGGAGGAGTCCTGGCTGTCCAGAGGAAGCCCCAGGAAGCCCTCGCTGGACTCGGAGCGTGTGGGAGTCAGTGTCAGGGAACGCATCCTCTCCCGACTCCTCGGCTTGATCAGCTTCTTCATCTTCAGGGTGATCCAATTCCCCCGTCTGACACGAGAGAGGGGAGGGGAGTGAGAGTGAGAGGGGAGGGAGAGATGAGGGAGGGAGAGAGAAAGGGGAGAGAGAGGAAGGAGAGAGATGGGGGAGGAGTTATTGTTATTTGAGGTAAATTATTTTATTCTGGCTAGTATTCAGTTGGAAGAAAAAGGGGGGGAAATGTTTTGAAATGAAGGGAATGCATTTAGTTTGTTTTCCCATTTCATGCCTATTGAACCAGGGGTTTTCCAGCATCTGGGGTGTTCTTGTAAACCACAGCATACCAATTCCCCAGAGACAGCCACAATTTACAGGGATGATGATGTTGGTTAGGCATAAATATAAACCAGAGCTGCCTGGTTAGGTAGACATTTCAACCATATGCAGGGGTTGGTTAGGTTCAGATGTAAACCATCTGCATTTAGTCAGGCACGGAAATGAATCCGAACTGAATGGTTAGGTATAGTGCAGTCGATTAGGTACTAGAATGAACCCTAACCAGACGACTGCAGCAATGTACTGCAGTTATACATTTAATTTTCATGTGGGGGATGTCTGCTTTGTCTCAGCCAGCTGTTTACTATGACAGATAGTATACAGATACCTATGGACATGATGTACTGCAGCATTCCCAAGTCTGGCCACAGCACCACCCACAGTGACAGCAGTGAGTGGATTCCTCCTAGCTACTTACCTCCGTGGAGGTGAGGGGTCGTAGAACTTGTACTGATCCATGATCTTCTCCTCCAGCTTCTCCTTCTGTCTCCTCAACTCGTTCAGCTTGTCTCTGTGAAGGAGGGAAAGACCAGTTAGCGTCAGGGACAAATTACATCTAGACCAGTTAGCGTCAGGGACAAATGCCATCTAGACCAGTTAGGTTCAGGGACAAATGACATCTAGACCAGTTAGGTTCAGGGACAAATGACATCTAGACCAGTTAGGGTCAGGGACTAATGACATCTAGACCAGTTAGGGTCAGGGACTAATGACATCTAGACCAGTTAGCGTCAGGGACAAATGACATCTAGACCAGTTAGGGTCTGGGACAAATGACATCTAGACCAGTTAGGGTCAGGGACAAATGACATCTAGACCAGTTAGGGTCAGGGACAAATGACATCTAGACCAGTTAGGGTCTGGGACAAATGACATCTAGACCAGTTAGGGTCAGGGACAAATGACATCTAGACCAGTTAGGGTCAGGGACAAATTACATCTAGACCAGTTAGGGACAAATGACATCTAGACCAGTTAGGGTCAGGGACTAATGACATCTAGCTACATAGCCAAGAAACAGACATTTCTCCTGTTGACATGTTTGACACCGGTTACAGATTATCAAAATGTAATAGTGGGGGTCATCTCTCACATGTACTGTCTCTGTTCTACGTGGAACAGGTCCTTGCTCTCCATGGTCTGTTCTAGCAGGGTGCGGTTCTGCAGCATCAGGGTCTGGATCTGGTCCAGCAGGTGACGGTTCTCCTCCTCCAGGTTCCCTTTCAACTGACTCAGCAACTAGGGAGAGAGAAATAAACTTTTTTTTTTTACCTACGTTTTCAATGGAAATAGTTATTGAGCAAGTTTCCAAGTTTCTTTTCCATGGTTGTATGTATTACTGCACATTGGCTGTGCCTTTTGCAGTGTGTGAATTGTTGTCTGACACTCTTTAAGCCTCATAGAGCTCAGTGTTGAGAAACCAGCTGTGTATCCCCAGGCACAACTACTCAATCAGCCTTCCTTTCCAACAGACAGATGTCAGGACAGTGGCCCAATATCAGCTATGAACACTTCCATAACATGGGGGCATATTTACAGAGAGTTTCCTGTGATAGAGATGGGAAATATGTGGAACATGCAAATTCCAATCTAGTCGGTCTGTGGGAAGGGGGTGCAGATATTGCAGTTCCTCACACTGGTTGGTAAGTGGGAGGTAGAGAAGTGGGGTTGAGTGGTATGTAACCGTACCTCTCACTGGTTAGTGAGTGGGAGGTAGAGAAGTGGGGTTGAGTGGTATGTAACCGTACCTCACACTGGTTAGTGAGCTTTGTGGAGGTGATGTCCAGCTGCTGGTACTGCTCTTTGAGTTTGGAGAACTCCGCTTCCATGCGGGTCTGTTCCAGCTTGGCACCGTTCATCTGGCTCTTCAGGTTCTTATGGTCGGCCTGCAGGCCCTCATTATCCTTCACCAGCTGACGGTGTGCCATGTTCAGCCTACACACAGAAACATCAGAATGGGTTTATAACAGCACATTCTTTACTCATAGCCCCTGGCACAGGTCAAACCACAAACCAAACCATTCACTAATTGACGAGCAAAATAACAGCTAAATGGTTAGTTATCTAATTGTAAACTACCACTTAAAATGTCTACATAATGCCACTCAAAACAGACTTTCTTTTCCCTCGCTCTCAAAAAATCTTGTTACACAGGTTTCTCCTCAGCTGGATTGACAGTTTAGGGATGTTCCCTTGCACCCCAAAGTAAACCTCAGGGCACACCCCCCTCCCCCTCGGTTCCTTATACATACAGTATTCAGTTTAACCTTTCATTCTCCTCCTTCAGTTTGTGGTAGTCTGCAGCCGTGGCCTCGTGGCTCTTGTTCTCAGACAGCATCTTCTCCTGCTCTGACTTCAGCTGTTTCTCCAGCTCTTCTAGCTGATCCTTCTGCCTCAGCAGCTGGTTATACCTGTGAATACAGTTCTACCTGTTAGTGAACAGCAGCTGGTTATACCTGTAAATACAGTACTACCTGTTAGTGAACAGCAGCTGTGCGTTTACACGCGTCTCTGACTTGAGTGCTGTGTAATGGTTTAGTGGAATGCATAATAAGACTGTCGTGCACGTGTGTGTTTGGCCATGAGTGTGGTTAAGTGTGTGATGGTAGGCCAGCTGTGCTACAGTATGCATTAAGCACATAACAGTGCCAGTAGAAACCCCACCTGTCCTCCAGGTCTCTGTGCTGTGACTCTAGACTCTTGTGGGAACTTTTCAGGCCTCCATGTTTGCCGATGAGGCCCTCATACTCGGAGGCCTGTCTCTCATGCAGGGCAGCCAGTTTCTCATGGTCCCTTAGCAGCATCTCATAGGTGGACCTCAGGTCTTCCCTGTCCCTCATCGCCCCCTCCTTCTCGTTCTCCGTACTGGACTGCTGCGTCGCCAGTTGGGCATTCTGGGCCATGAGAGCGCCACTCTGGGAGTTCAGCGTTGAGTTCTCAACCTAGGGGGGAAAACAAGACTTCTGATTGGACGATCTGAGCAGTCTGAACTCAATCAGAAAATGCCCTTAACTATAACAGTTTCTTCAAGGGTTTTGTCATGTCCTGCTAGGAATAGCAATAGATTAGATTCACTGATTATGTGAAAACCAGGGTAAGAACCCCACAAAATAATTTGAATAGACACCGGTGTCACTTCTGAACAACAGGGGGCACTGTGTACGTAGCCAGCCTGTCCCTCTAGTCAACTCTGATGGTGGAGACGTTGCATGTCCTTGTCTGATTTGGATAGACATCAGTGGTCAAATGTTTTTTTGACAGTACAAATCACAAGCACAGACATGTTCAAAGTTGTAATTAGTTTTGGCTTGCAGCAGAATGCAAGATTTTGTTGATCCGCTGCCAAAAAATACATCAAAATAGATGGAGCAAAGCTCAATGAGAAAGGAATTATCTCTAGCCACGGGCCAGAGTGGAGAGAAGAGACACGCTTGGGGAGAGTTTAAACTACAATACAGGCTATAGATGCAGTGTAGACAAGGCCAGAAAATAGAGTTCAGGGCACAGCAGTGAGAGAGCAACAGAGGGAACCCGGGCTTACCTGTAGTTTGGCGTTCTGTGTCTGTAGTGTGGTGTTGTTCTCCTGTAGAGAGGCAGTCTGTCTCTGCAGAGCCAGAATCTGGGCCTGCAGGTTACTGCTCTGGGTCTCTAGCTGCTTCAGGTTGGTATGCAGGGCCTGCTTCTCTGCCTGGAGGGTGGCATTCTGGAGATGGTATAGACAGACAGACAAGATATCCACAGGCATTATTTATATGCAGAGTCCTTCACACTTCAGTGACACATCACTGTCACATGCAGTATCTAAGACGGCTGTTTTGAGTTGTTGATTAGATAGAGTGTACTCACGTTCCTCTCCACCTCAATGAGGCGGTCTTTGACCTTGAGCAGTTCCCGGGTGGTCTCGTGGCTCTCCTTCTCCCACTTGTTGACGGCCTGAGAGTCCTCCCTGTCCCCTCCTCTGGGGGGTGAGCTCTGCACCATCCTCTCCTCCTCCTCCTCCCTCTGTCGCAGGGCCTCGTAGTTCTTCTTCACCTGGAAAGGTCAAAGGGTTAAACCTCCATCCCCCAAAATCTTCCAAAGATATACTGTTCTCTGTTCTGGCACCCCAGCAAGGGTTCTAGTTTTCGTCACAGAGTTGAAAAACGTGCTGTGGAGACTATTCTCTGTGTTTTCCAGGCTCCTGGTGCCTCAGGAATTGATAACATAATGAAAAAGGAATGAATACATAATACATGGCCTCAGAAGCATTTCAGCGTTTCTCTGAGTCATGTGTTAAAGAACATAACACAGAATCTCTCGGGGATAATGTTTTGGTCTTCTGGACTGTTGTAATGTATTGTTTGGGAACTAACAGTTTTAAGTTCCTGGCGCAGTTGTTGGTTGAGGTTAGAGGACTCCTGCAGTCTGGCCTCCAAGGCAGCTATCTTCTCCTCCTTGATCTCCAGAGAAGACTTGAGAGTGGACTCTAGCTTGAACTCCAGCAGCTTGTACCTGCAGATAAGGGACATTCACAATCATTAAAGATCAAGGGTCTTCCCTGGAAAGAATTCAAGGTCTTGACAGTGTATTGATGGCAGAGTACCTACTATGAACGTTCATCGATGTGGTACCTTTGACAGCAGCATAGTGGTTTGTGTGTGTGTGTGTGTTACCTGTCGTCGTCAGAGCTCTGCTCGGCTTGCAGCAACCTCTCCTTGTTAAGGCCTATCTTCTCCAGCTCGTGGGTCAGTTTCTCAAGATCATTGTTCATCTGCTGAGTCCGCAGTTTCTCACTCACCAGTTCCTGGAACATCAAACACCAACCCAGAATAACTTAACATTTGTAATCCCTACACCCCAATCCTTTATTAATGAATAATATAATCTTATGGAGCACAGTGGCGTTCCAAGTTTCTGAAAATGTGTTGACAGAGTGCTCTGGTTCTATTACTTCGTGCATAATGCAGGCGCAATGACTGTAACAGAACTTTATCGATCATCTAAATGCACATCTGAAGCCTTATGGGCATTCACCCAATGCATTACAATATATCTCCTAACATTACAACATGCCTCTCTGGGGTAGTAGCGACACCATTACCTCTCGCAGAGTGACCAGGGTCTTCTTATCTATAGTGGCCTGTTTGACCAGCTCTTTGTTCTCCTTCTCCAGGTCTTTAAGGCGGTTGCAGGAGTCCTTGAAGGAGGTCATCTCCTTGCCCAGTGAGCGGTTCTCCTTCTCCAGGTGGCTGATCCTCAGGTTGTCCTCGTCCAGCTTGGAGTCCCTGATCTCCGCCTGCTGTCTCAGCCTCTTGTTTTCCTTCTCCAGCTGCTTCTTGTCCTTCTCCAGCTGAGAGCTCTCCTGCTCCAGAGTCTTATTCTCCTGCTCCAGCTGCTCCAGACGTTTGCTGGAGATCTTCAGTTCCTCCAGGCTCCTCTGCAGACTCTGGTTCTCCTGTTCTACGTCCTGCAGCTCCCCCTCTAGCTGCTGGATCTTGCGGCTGCTGTTCTCTAGGGATTTCTGCAGCCGCTGGTTCTCCGTGTCCAGGCCCTGGTAGCTCACCTCCAGCCTCTCCGTCTTCCTGGAGGAGGCTTTGAGCAGCTCCAGGCTTCTCTTCAGCTGGCTCCTCTCGCTCTCCAGCTCCCGGTTCTCCAGTTCCAGCTGAGCCGCCTTGTTCCCGGCCGAGCGGAGCACCTCTGCAGCCCTGCGGAGCTTCAGGTTCTCCTCGTCCAGCTGGGCATTCTCCTTCTCCAGGGCCTCCAGCTGGAAGGAGGTGCTCCGCAGGCCTTCCACGTTCTTCTTCAAACGACGGCCCTCTGCCTCAAGCTCTGCGTTCTCCTTCTCCAGAGACGCCACCTGATGATTTGAGAGAATGTGGAAAAATGTATCAATTCATAAATTCTCCTCATTCAGAGTCCCATCTACTGTATATGATGGGGACACAGAATAGACAGCAGGTACACAGACAACTAGAGGTGAACTATACAGCCACCAATGCATGCAGAGAGGCAGACCTTGTCACAGGTGATGCCCAGGCTGGCTACTCGCTTCTGCAGGGCCTCGTTCTCCCTCTCCAGCCGCTGCGCCTCCACCTCCAGCTCCTCTGTCCTCTCGCCCTTCTCCTTGTAAACCGCCAGGTCCTTACGCAGCTGCTTACGCTCAAACTCCAGCTTGTTGAGCTTGGAGCTGGTCTCCCGGATGGACTCGTGCAGCACGCGGTTCTCCTTCTCCACGTCTTTGACCCGCGCCTCAGGGCCCACCTGGGAGCGTTGCCTCAGCGACGAGACGGTATTGGTCAGATGCTCATTCTCCTGCTCCAGGCCTTTCACCTGGGACACGACATAGAGGACGTCAGAGTGGCAGTATGGTAGGTCAACTCAAGTCATGTTTCAGTATGGTGTTAATATGAAGAGAACCCTGAGTCTTTCCTGAATATGGGAACTGAGAAGACTATACCTAGGGTCCTGATTTCTTCCTATTTAACACTGTAGTGTAGGTTCACCAGAGATCTGGCTTGTATCCATGTCTTCTCACTGTAAACATCATCAATCTAAACACCCTGTGACCTCATTACACTCTGTCTGCTTTATCCCCCAAGCCACACAGAGGTCTCCAACTAGTTGGGAGAATGCAAGCACAAAGACTGCTATCTCCTAAGAAAACTCGATCTGGATACATAGGTAGTAATGTCATTTGGAGACTCTTGAAACCAGACCAGATCAAAACAAATTCAGTCCCTCGACCCACCATGTGTGTGTGTGTGTGTACCTGTCTCTCAGAATTCTCCCTCAGCGTCTCCAGGGTTTTCTCCAGCAGAGCCTTCTCCTTCATCAGGTCGGTGCCAAGATGCTCTGCACTGTGCAGACTCTCCCTTTCTGTGTTCAGCTCACTCTCCAGCTGCACCAGCTGCAGGCACACACAGGACACACACTGTTACCATGACACCCAGTCACTTAGATCACAGACACAATGAGAGTGTGCAGTACAGGCAGGTGCTTGTCTACCATACCATTACCCATCACAGTTAGGCACCATTCTATTGGGATTCGGTCACTGTTAAATTGAAGAAAATGTATTTTGCAAAAATAAAACTGAATTGACGCTGATTATGCTATTTATATTTCTCTAGTCACAGTGGCAGTGTTGTGATACATGCCCTTTATTAAAGGGACTCGTAGGCAGGTCCATATAAAGCCCTTCTGATGAATCTTGCACAAGCCTTGGTTTGTGCAAGCTGGAACGGCTCATAGGAGCCGATCTCCTGTTTCTGTAGAGTGAGGCAGCTTGATGTACAAGTACACCCGCCGGACAGGATGCTGGTCTACAGGGTGAACTCTTCACAAGGCAGACTGATTATTACTAATCATATCATAGATATCCCACAAGCACCTAATTCTGTCAAAGCAGCTTAACTCAAAACTGCCTACGTGTTGCTCATCTACGGGCAGCCAGTCAAACTGTTATTGTACAAGAGCTCCTGCTTGGATTCACTTTAAAATGGGCTCTCATAAAGACCGATCCAGTGGTGTTGCCTAACTCAGTCTTACCTCGTCTTTGTGTGAGAAAGGCACATTTCATGCATTCTATGCGGAGCACAGAGAAGGCTTAAGTGTCTGAAAATAGCCGAGAGTTAGCTTATGGAGTGTCCTTCAAGTGTCAAGTCTGAGAGAGAATAGGAAACGGTCTTCAAGAATTACTCTGTTCTTTCAATTCCCTCTGGTGTCATGGAGCTAAGGGGCCTGAAAGCCAAGTCCTGGGATGAAAACTAGGGGGCTGGAACAAGATGCTACAGTAGGGGTAAAGAGCAAACAGCCATTGTTATGTTGTTGATGCAAGGAACAAGTGTGGAGCCCATGTTGGGTGGGCTAGAGAAGGGGAAATGTTCAGGAAGCAAGTGAGTGGAATTCAGTATATAATCTATACAAGTATAGAAGCTGCTCTGACCCTCTGGGTGAGCCTCTGGTTCTCCTTGTCGGCCTTGAGGAGACGTGCGGGGACGTGTTTGCTGGCAGAACCTCTCAGCTCCTCCACAGTCTTCAGCAGGGTCTGGTTCTCCTTCTCCAGCTTCAGCAGCCGGCTGGATGTCAGCTCATTCACCTCGTGGCCCAGGGACTTCTGAGGCACTGCACAATGAAACCATCTATGGTTAGGCACACAACAACATACTGTATGCAAATGCTACAGGTTCTGTTATAGTGGTAAGAGGTCCCCCAAGGGAAGAGGAAGTATGGAATATCCCTAACTGTAGTTACTGACAGGGTTTATCCTGATCCAAGACCAGTTAACCCCATTAACATCGTTCCAAATCCAGGCCCAGTGCTAATCTGGGTCTTGGAGTCATTGAATATTAATTACAGGAGTTAGTCATGTGTAGATAAACCCTATCCAATCTGTTGTGTGTGTATGAAGGACCAAAGCCAGGGCCAGGGTTGGAGCCAGAGCCCCAGTGCTGAGGGCTGCTGCTCCAGGCTGCTCACCCTCTGTCAGGTCAGGGGTCATGGAGAGCTGCTGTAGTTCCCACCCCAGGTGGAGAGACTCATCCATGCTCTGTTTCTGGGCCATCTCCAGGACCAGGTTCTCCTCTAGCAGCTCCTCAATACGCTTCCTGTCCATGTCCCGGTCCTAACAAACACACAGACAGACAACATACACACGACACACTGTCAGACGGCTCCCCAAAAGCTAAGCCTTACAGTATAGTATGGGCATTCATCAGAGATGACCTACAAGATGGCTCCAAAAAATGAGCTTGTAAAATGAGTCATATCACTATGTCTGTTTGATTCCTCTGATCCCACACACAAAACACACTCAGTTTCCCTCTGTCCTTTACCATTTCCATGTCGTGGATCTTGGATTTGAGCTGCAGGCTCTCTTTCTCCAGCTCGTGGAGTTTGTCAGAGCGAGCCCTGGTTCCTTCCAGCTGGTCCTCTAGCATGGCCTTGGTCTCAAGCAGCACCTGGTTGTCCTCCTTCAGCTCCTGTAGGACCCAGCAGATTTCACACATACGTCAACCACAGCCATATCACTACTACCATCCCCACTGCCACGCATTCAACCAACATTGAGACAACAGGTCAATACATTTATGTTACACCCAATGAATGCTTCATTGACACGTCAAGCTTGTTGGGTGCTATTTCTTTGTTTGGCGTACCTCTACTCTGGCTTTGTAGAACTCAATGTCGTAGAGCCTCTCCTTGTAGCGCCCCACTTCACTCTCCAGCTTGTCCACTCTGACGGCCTTCTCCCTCAGAGCGTCCAGCTCGTCACGATATGCCCTGGCAGAACGGGCGTCCGACAACAACTGCAGGCTCTGGAGGGGACAAACGAAACACTACATGTCAGTGTCACACTCATACAAGATATTTGTTTCACACGGACTCCCACTATATACATGCATTGCGCCAGGCATAATTCATATTGGTAAACAAACACGCCATGGACTGTATAGGTGGACACCATATAGGTAAACACACATGGCAGTCATACACAGAGGCAGGCTGAAGCTTCTCTTAGTCAATAGTGTCATGAGTCAGTCATCTTCTCTGGAAGAGGGATTTGAAATGACCACACACACACACACAATAATAAGCAGCTCTGCCATGTTGTTGTGGTGGGCCCTACTCCCTAACGCTGCAAATTATGTTTACAACAAAGACAACATCTAAGGGGTTAGCCAGGCTATAAATAGCTCAGCCGCTAATTGGTTAAGGGCATTAACCTAATGATTAAGAAAGTAAAACAGAAGGTGGTGGCAATGGTTTGATGTGTTGTATAACTCTGAGGGCAGTCAGGACACCAGAGGTGACATGAGGTCTCATGGGTGGAGCTTTGGTCTAGTGGTCTGGGCCAGCTTTGTGTGACACACCTGGCATAGCTCAGCAGCACGGTAAGTGTATCGCTTATGTGCGAAAGTGTGTAGCTGGAGTTCAGGAGAGACACGTTGGTTCATGGCAGACAGATACTGTAGTGTGTAGCTGGAGTTCAGGAGAGACACGTTGGTTCATGGCAGACAGATACTGTAGTGTGTAGCTGGAGTTCAGGAGAGACACGTTGGTTCATGGCAGACAGATACTGTAGTGTGTAGCTGGAGTTCAGGAGAGACACGTTGGTTCATGGCAGACAGATACTGTAGTGTGTAGCTGGAGTTCAGGAGAGACACGTTGGTTCATGGCAGACAGATACTGTAGTGTGTAGCTGGAGTTCAGGAGAGACACATTGGTTCATGGCAGACAGATACTGTAGTGTGTAGCTGGAGTTCAGGAGAGACACATTGGTTCATGGCAGACAGATACTGTAGTGTGTAGCTGGAGTTCAGGAGAGACACGTTGGTTCATGGCAGACAGATACTGTAGTGTGTAGCTGGAGTTCAGGAGAGACACGTTGGTTCATGGCAGACAGATACTGTAGTGTGTAGCTGGAGTTCAGGAGAGACACGTTGGTTCATGGCAGACAGATACTGTAGTGTGTAGCTGGAGTTCAGGAGAGACACGTTGGTTCATGGCAGACAGATACTGTAGTGTGTAGCTGGAGTTCAGGAGAGACACGTTGGTTCATGGCAGACAGATACTGTAGTGTGTAGCTGGAGTTCAGGAGAGACACGTTGGTTCATGGCAGACAGATACTGTAGTGTGTAGCTGGAGTTCAGGAGAGACACGTTGGTTCATGGCAGACAGATACTGTAGTGTGTAGCTGGAGTTCAGGAGAGACACATTGGTTCATGGCAGACAGATACTGTAGTGTGTAGCTGGAGTTCAGGAGAGACACATTGGTTCATGGCAGACAGATACTGTAGTGTGTAGCTGGAGTTCAGGAGAGACACGTTGGTTCATGGCAGACAGATACTGTAGTGTGTAGCTGGAGTTCAGGAGAGACACGTTGGTTCATGGCAGACAGATACTGTAGTGTGTAGCTGGAGTTCAGGAGAGACACGTTGGTTCATGGCAGACAGATCATGTGTATTGATGTATTAAGTGGCGTAATGCTAGTGCTAAGTCATGTGATGTGGTTTGGGAGCTCTGTCTGACATCAGCTGTAATTGACTCCCTCTGTTTACTCAGCAGTGTTGACATTCTGTGGCACACATAATGTCAACGCTGTAACACGTAGCAAATCATTCAAAAGCAGCGGTAAAATAACAATGTGCAGGCTATATACAGCAGGTACCGGTACACAGTCAATGTGGAGGCTATATACAGCAGGTACCGGTACACAGTCAATGTGGAGGCTATATACAGCAGGTACCGGTACACAGTCAATGTGGAGGCTATATACAGCAGGTACCGGTACACAGTCAATGTGGAGGCTATATACAGCAGGTACCGGTACACAGTCAATGTGGAGGCTATATACAGCAGGTACCGGTACAGAGTCAATGTGGAGGCTATATACAGCAGGTACCGTACACAGTCAATGTGGAGGCTATATACAGCAGGTACCGGTACAGAGTCAATGGTAAGTTGAGGTAATTGAAGTAATATGTACATGTAGGTAAAATTATTAGAGTGACTATGCATTGATAATAACAGAGAGTAGCAGCAGTGTAGAAAAGGGGGGGCAATGCAAATAGTCTGGGTAACCATTTAATACAGTTCTGTGCTGTACTGAGTTGTTATATATTGCTGTGTACTGTATTGAGTTGTTCTGTATAGCTCTGTGCTGTACTGAGTTGTTCTGTATGGCTCTGTGCTGTACTGAGTTGTTCTGTATAGCTCTGTGCTGTACTGAGTTGTTCTGTATGGCCCTGTGCTGTACTTAGTTGTTTGTATGGCTCAGTGCTGTATTGAGTTGTTTAGTATGGCTCTGTAGTAGGTAGATTTGTCTTGCACCTCTTGCTGAACCCTCTTATTTTCAGTCTCCATGTTGTCCAGTTCCTGTCTGCAGTCCAGCAGCTGCTCACTCTTCTCCTCCCTGAGAGAGAGAGAGAGAGAGCGAGAGACAGGGGAGAGAGACAGAGAGAGACAGGGGAGAGAGAGAGAGACATGGGAGAGAGAGAGAGAGAGAGAGAGAGGGAGAGAGAGAGAGAGAGAGAGAGAAGGGGGGTTGGGGGGGTTGAAAGAGAGAGAAAAGATAGTGAGAGAGAAGGGGGAGGAGAGAGAGAAAAGAGAGAGAAGGGGGGAGAAAAGAGTGAAGAGAGAGAGAGAGAGAGAGAGAGAGAGAGAGAGAAGGGGGGTTGGAGAGAGAGGAGAGAAGAGAGAAAAGAGAGAGAGAAAGAGAAGAGAGGGAGAAGAGAGAGAAGGGGGAGAAGAGAGAGAGAACGAGAGAGAGAAGGGTGGGAGAAGACAGAGAAGGGGGGAGAAGACAGAGAGAGAGGAGGGAGAAGACAGAGAAGGGGGGAGAAGACAGAGAGAGAAGGAGGGAGAAGACAGAGGGAGAAGGAGGGAGAAGACAGAGGAGGGAGAAGACAGAGAAGGGGGAGAAGACAGAGAAGGGGGGAGAAGACAGAGAGAGAAGGGGGGAGAAGACAGAGAGAGAAGGAGGGAGAAGAGAGAAAGAGAAGGAGGAGAAGAGAGAAAGAGGAGGAGAAGAGAGAAAGGTGGGAGAAGACAGAGAGAGGAGGAGGGAGAAGACAGAGAGAGAAGGAGAGAGAAGAGAGAAAGAGAAGGAAGAGAAGAGAGAAAGAGAAGAAGAGAGAGAAGAGAGAAGGGTGGGAGAAGAGAGAGAGCGAGTAAGAGAGAGAAGAGAGAAGGGTGGGAGAAGAGAGAGAGCGAGTAAGAGAGAGAAGAGAGAAGGGTGGGAGAAGAGAGAGAGCGAGTAAGAGAGAGAAGAGAGAAGGGTGGGAGAAGAGAGAGAGCGAGTAAGAGAGAGAAGAGAGAAGGGTGGGAGAAGAGAGAGAGCGAGTAAGAGAGAGAAGAGAGAAGGGTGGGAGAAGAGAGAGAGCGAGTAAGAGAGAGAAGAGAGAAGGGTGGGAGAAGAGAGAGAGCGAGTAAGAGAGAGAAGAGAGAAGGGTGGGAGAAGAGAGAGAGCGAGTAAGAGAGAGAAGAGAGAAGGGTGGGAGAAGAGAGAGAGCGAGTAAGAGAGAGAAGAGAGAAGGGTGGGAGAAGAGAGAGAGCGAGTAAGAGAGAGAAGAGAGAAGGGTGGGAGAAGAGAGAGAGCGAGTAAGAGAGAGAAGAGAGAAGGGTGGGAGAAGAGAGAGAGCGAGTAAGAGAGAGAAGAGAGAAGGGTGGGAGAAGAGAGAGAGCGAGTAAGAGAGAGAAGAGAGAAGGGTGGGAGAAGAGAGAGAGCGAGTAAGAGAGAGAAGAGAGAAGGGTGGGAGAAGAGAGAGAGCGAGTAAGAGAGAGAAGAGAGAAGGGTGGGAGAAGAGAGAGAGCGAGTAAGAGAGAGAAGAGAGAAGGGTGGGAGAAGAGAGAGAGCGAGTAAGAGAGAGAAGAGAGAAGGGTGGGAGAAGAGAGAGAGCGAGTAAGAGAGAGAAGAGAGAAGGGTGGGAGAAGAGAGAGAGCGAGTAAGAGAGAGAAGAGAGAAGGGTGGGAGAAGAGAGAGAGCGAGTAAGAGAGAAGGGGGGTGCAAGAGAAAAAAAGAGAGACATTGTAAAACACATTCACATATGTACGCATTTGAAAAACACCATTCCTCACAAACATAACTGTCCCACACAAATATTTGTTTCTGTTTTCTTTAAAGTTGCCTTGAGACACTGGAATTTTTACTTAGATGTTTACCCAGCAGAAAGGAATCCATGGACCTCTTTCCTTACTGGGCCAGGTCAGCTGGTTTGCTTGTGGGTGTGTGTGGGTCGGGGGCCGGGGATAGGGTTATTTACCAAATGATACAAACATATTTCAACTGAAATATACAAAGTAGGACCACAAAAACAACCTACAAATGGCCTCACAACCAACTTTCCATGACATGCAAATCTCTAACTGTAGAGCTGCCTTGCTTTGGTTCCACCAGCTCTTTATAATCCAGCAAATCCAGATAACATCTGGTTAATTGTGTAACATGCCAATAGATTCCTTTCTTCCCCATGTCTCTGACTAGACTGACTTCAGACCCCCTCAACCCAGCATGAGCAGCAAATAGAGCCCAAATCACAACATCAGGTTCTTCTGTTAATGGATTTGTTCTATTGTGACGCCGTAATAGACAGGCAATGCAACCTAAATGCAATTTGTATGGCCTCCTGCTGTTTATTTAGATGCGACAGCGACTCGGCTTGGGAGCAGGTTGGGGCTTGCTGAGGCTGAGGGAGGCCAGTCCTGCTGGCTGCCGGTCGGTGAGGAATGAAGAATGTGCCACACAGAGCCTTGAAGAGGACTGTGCATTCCTCAAATGAGCTGAGATGCTTTCCAGTCTCCCTGGTCCAGATTAGTGATCTCTACCTGGTCTGCTATTGGCTGGAGGAATTATTATCACTGTTCTGTTCCACACTTCCTGTGATGTGCATGTTGAATTCAGAGGCTTGAGCAGCTAACTTTGAGAATGGAATAAAACTCACGTTCTGCTGCTGTTGCTACAGCTGCTTTTGGTGAGCACAGGGTTCACGCACGCGGGCGCACACACACATTTCCAGTGTGTACCTTGTGTGTCTGGAGCCCTTTAATCTCATCCCACAATAGATCATGTCATCAGACATTCAGTCTCGCCACAGCAGTAAAACAACTTTTCAACACCTTTCAGTGTTTCCCCCAGTTTCATTTAGGCCCTAATAAAGAGAGTAGATGACAGACTAGGCTCAACACAAAGCTGCTCATCCACTGTGAACCTGTGTGGGTGACAGCACTGAGCCTGCAGCAGCTCTGAGTCACTAACAACTGTGGTACCATGGTCTACTCACATTTGACAGTCTACCATTCACATTAGACAATGCGCCATACTATCGTTCTACAGAACCTGACAGGATTGAGATTGCGACTGGGTCTTTAGGGATCATATCGTCATATATATCTACACAATCTATTCCTGCATTCCTCTTAACACCAGGTTTTGTACTGAAGTTAAAAAACATGAAAATTAAGCATATTTTCTAAATATATTCTGCCGGAGCTATGGTCTCATGGTCATTTTACTGTGCCCTCAGGAGGACCTTCCCTGTCAATCAGTAGACAGTAGGACACAGTGGATCTCTATGTATTGGGTTTAACAGAGAATGATCCCTTTCCCTCGAGTGTTGGTGCATCACAGTGTACAATGACCAGAAATCGGAGAAAAATAAGTGGAATTCAATAGATTTTGTGCTCTGTAGGTCAAAGACACATAAAGAAGAACTATAATGCCCTGTCATGGAATCATCTGATCTGGGCCAAATCCCCAGACATCTGAGTTGGTATCAGTCGGAGACAGCATCAGGACTGGCCTGGGTGACAGGAGCAGTATGTGATTATGTATCATCTCCACAGGAGACTACACTATATGCACTCCTGCAGAGAAGCAGTCTGCAGCTTCTATGGCTGACACCATTTAGTCAACTGGTCCATTGTTCGGTCGATAGGCTGTTGGTCGACCGAGATCTAGTGGAGCGGTCGCAAATCTAAAACATGTTTTATGTCTGTTTGGCTCCTGTCTCAGTGGACTAATCCATTACGGAGGCCGCAGGGATGGCACAGTCCAAGAAGAAGGGGATTGTGGTTAAGATGCACGAGGTGCATCGCTCTCCAGAATGCCAATTTGTGCACATTCATTGTGTGAATTGTCTGTCCTTTGTTAGTGCCTATCAATTCCCCATTACATACGTCAGTATTACATTTACGGTTAATCCCCATCATTTCTAATCTACAATGTTTGTTTGGTTACAGTAATTTCTGTTAATGCATTTTTATGTAAATATTACAGTCGTTTACTGTTTTCATTGTCGGAGTGGACACGTTGTTTGCAAGGCTTACAACCTATGCTACACTTGTGAGAAACAAGTTTTGGTTTATTTCATTCCATTTACGAGTTTTGTCAATTTATTCATTGTCTTTTGTTTGGAGCTCTCCTGTCTATGTTGAGTAAGGATGCGGTCTTAACTACGCATAGAAGTAGGCCAAATATATAACTGTGCCAATGTGGGGATGTCTGATAGTATTTTTGATTGTCTTAATTCACCACCACTTGGCTAATGTGCTGTGGAGCTTCTCAAAGTATTTATTTTCTTCACCTCAAAAGTCTGTTCTGAGAATGACAATAGTTCCTCCCTTTCAATAACCCCCGAAATGTCATGCTCTGATTTGGTGGAAACATCTGTGTCACTGCACGGGAAACGAGGACCCAAAATAATTTATATAATGTTGCAAGTTTGCTAGTGCAGGCTTCAGGCCGGACACAGGTGATAGTTGATACAATGTTTCAGGTTCTTTGCAGACAGGTCATGTGATTCATATGATATTTATTTTATCAGGATATCTTATACCTGCAATGTTTTGATTTGTTGGCTTTGTAGGGTATTATTTTTACCTATTGGCCAATAGAAGTAACTTTTAGATTTGAATAATTTAGATATAATTTAGATTAACCACACGACAATGATTTGGAGATAAGAAGACGTTATGCACGGAATTGTGCTTATGAAAATCATAACTGGCACGCAGATCGAAAGAAATTGTAAGATCAATTGTAAACTTTCTACATGAAAAAGGTTTCTGACCCCTGGTATAGCCTATTACCAGCTACTTCAGAATCTGCAAAGGTCAGCAGCACCAGAAGGAGCTAACAGTTTTTTCTTCTGGTTATCTTGAGGTCTGGCTCCCTCTTGAGTAATTTGTCCTAATTATTTCAGTGTGCTTAAAGCATCAGACAAGCTCAGTGCATTTTTTAGTCGGGTACAGCACTAGCAGCTTCACTGATATCTTCTGGAGGTATGATCATCGTAAAATGCCCGATACCTCAGAACTGGTTCGAATGCCAACAGCATTACTGGACAAACCATTTCAATCTTTTGATGGACTTGATGAAGAGAATCCACAGAGTCAGCAGCTTAGTTTGTGCATTCTTAAACACTTCCCCCTGAAACAAAGAAAGCTTATCGTAACAACCCCTCCCTTTCATAAACTGACCACTGGCCTTTGTCTCTGCCAAGGCTAATGGACTCTGAAGAGGAAGTTGATTATGACACTGCAAAAAGGTTGAGCACTATCACACCAAAACAGTAGCATAGAACCACTTGTGTCTTATTGAGAGGCTGCAGGAAATGTTTTCTCCTCAAACAATACCCCTGACATGTAATGATTTTTAGCTCCGCAATTAGTGTCCTGCTTTTGCTGTTCTCTCCGGTCAGCGTTAGAGTGCTATATGAACTGGAAAACAGAGAACAAGATACTCCTCAAAAGACAGAGAGAGAGCTGAGTCACGGCACCCAGCTCCAATGGCACACAGTTCTGGGAAAGCAGCAGGTGAATCTTTTATTTTATTTGACCTTTATTTAACTAGGCAAGTCAGTTAAGAACAAATTCTTATTTTCAATGACGGCCTAGGAACAGTGGGTTAACTGCCTGAATGCAGTGTCAAATTTAGACACTCTGCTAGACAGTACATGGGACACCCACAGTACTTATAGGATACCTGTAGGAAGCTTACACAACTTGTGAGAACCAATGGTGTGTTTAGAGATCCAACAGACATTTTGCAGTCTACCACTACAGACTTACTCAGAAGGGCCAATGGGGTGCGTACAGAGCTGGTGAAAGGCCAACGGGGGAACTTACAGCTCCTGGCGCAGACGTCTGATCTTGGCCTTGGCGTCGGCCAGCTCCACAGACAGGTGCTGCCGGCTCTCTGTGCGGCGCATGCTGGGCGAGTCGTTGGGCGACTGGGCACAGAACGGCTGGGGAGAGTACAGTCCACAGTCCCTCTCCTGGGTCAGCTCCACGATGGTCTGGAAGGACACAACACAACTCACAGACCATGGCTATGATCATGTATCCTACACACATCATATACACAGAGTGTACAACACATTAGGAACACCTGCTCTGTCCATGACATAGACTGACCAGGTGAATAAAGGTGAAAGCTATGATCCCTTATTGATGTCACTTGTTAAATCCACTTCAAATCAGTGTAGATGAAAGGGAGGAGACAGGTTAAAGAAGGATTCTAAAGCCTTAAGACAATTGAAACATGGATAGTGTATGTGTGCCATTCTGAGGGCAAGACAAAATATTTAAGTGCCTTTGAACGGGGTATGGTAGTAGGAGCCAGTGTGTTAAGAACTGCAACGCTACTGGGTTTTTCAAGCTCAACAGCTCCCGTGTGTATCAAGAATGATCCACCACCCAAAGGACATCCAGCCAACTTGACACAACTGGGGGAAGCATTGGAGTCAACATGTGAAACATTTTTGACACCTTGTAGAGTCCATGCCCCAGCAAAATGAGGCTGTTCTGAGGGCAAAAGGGGTGCATCTCAATATACATGTTGATACACAAAGTGTATACCTGAGACATGTGTCACGCCTTCCTTACTTGAAATGATCGGCCCAAGTCATCTAACAAATTGCTTACAACCGTGTTAGATCATTGATCACAATGATGGTCAAAGTAGTTGTCAGGCAGGGTATTGAAGATTGAGTATACCGAGGGTGTGGTTTGCACTACATAGTCTACCATATGTTGCGTCAGGCTGCCCTGCTTTTCTGTCTGCTCAGTCTGGGAGGTGTGAGCTTAGGGAAATTACTCCGATTAGGACGGGCCTCTGAGGGAAGAAGCAGCAGCACCTAGACACCGGGACCAGTTACTTAAATGGAAACCCCAAACATAATGAAAAGACAAGTACTAATTGGCCTAATGCTGTTACGGTTTAAAGGTGAATTGGGCTGGGTTTGAAGATAAGAGTGGGAAAAAATATTGGGTTTAAATGGTCTGTGAAAAAGAGAGGAAATCAAACAATATCTTCCATTCATCATCATTTTAGTTCACCCCACTACCCTCCTCCTCCGTTTATAACCCAGTGGCCATGCAAGGAAATGGGCGTTTAATGAAGAGCGTCTGGTTTCCAGAGGAGATCTGGAGATCATTATCACCCCACCCCCTACCCTGTCCGCCCCCCTGGTCCGCCCCAATAGAATGCTGGGACTGCTGCTCTACCAGGCCATGGCAGTTGTATGGGTGGGCCATGCTTAATCAGACTGCTCTAGGTTCAACTCACACACATGCCATATAAATGCACAGACAGACACCATCCAGACGCTATATAGATTGTTAACAATTTTCCACCCTTCTTCATTAAGACAACCTTTTATTTACTCTCTTGTGGGGTGAGTTAAAAAGGCACCAATGTTTCAGACATGTACCTCCAGCTGGTCGTCTCTCTCGTCCACTATGCGTTTGAGATGGAAGGCCATGTTCCTGGAGAAGGAGTCCAGGTCCTCTGGAGGCAGCTCGCCCCCATCCAGCCACTGCAGGTCCACAACATTCTCCTGGTTGTGGGTCACCTTCAAAACAACAGCATAGAGTCATCTCACTCTGCCAGCCAATACACAGAGACCCAGGTGTGTTGACAGCAATAGAGAGCCAACTACTTTAACTCAAACAGCTGTGAAGGGCAGTAATGTAAATCTGGCTGATAAACTCACAGATCTGTCCTACAATAACTCAAGTGTCTTTAAGCATGAAACACAGAGGATGCTGAAAGAATGCTGAAGGGTACTTATCACAGTGGGAGGACGTTCCTTCTCTTGCTAGAACAAAAGCGGTACCTGCTACATGCTGACCTGGTAGCAACGACCCTACCGTTTCTACTTGTAGAATCGCAAACGCTCATCAGTAACCAACAACTTGACTTTGGGCCAATCAGAGCGCACGAACCCGTACGTGGAGTAGCCAATACATTTAAAAAAGGAAAGAGGGCATTTTCTGTACATCCACGGATGACCCAGTCACACTCAATATGCAATGTAGGCTATGGGATGGTAGCTAGCTAAGTGCACAGATGCAATGCACACAACACTAAATACTTCCTCCAAGCTAGCTAACCACCGTAGCTAGAGTTGACATTATAATTAAAATCACAATGGATTAGCTAGTTTCCATGAAACAGCTGCCTGTGTTAGCTGCCAAGTTAGTGCAGTGTCCTTAGCTAGCTAGTTATGTTGTGCTGCACTGGCACTGGCAGTGTGGGATTATGGAGAGTGATTTGAAAATGTTTCTTCGTCATCTTGCTAGTTAGTTATCTAGCTGTGGCCATCTGGCTAGTATCAACAAGAGCTTTCTACAAAATTGCAACATTAGCGCAGCTAGCTTGGAATCTAGACCATAAGCAACACACACAGACATGCATTGCCAAACAACGCTAGCGTCACCTTCTGGTTAGGAGTATTTTAAGGCTGAATGTCTGACGACTTCCAAGGTCTTTGCTGTGTGAATAAACAAGCGATTGACTGCCGATACTCTGTTCAGAGATGCTAAGTGCTCTCTGCAGGCAAATGTTTGACAATCCTACTGGTGTGTCTGAGCTGTTACATAACAAACTGGCCCAAAACAAACACAAGAGGTCTCAGGGTTTATGTTTTAACTAGATGCCCTCACAAAAATGTGTTTTTTTCTCATACCTCTTGGATGTGAGATGCTATGGCAGCTTTTGTGTCAAAGTCTAAGGTCTGGATCCTCTCGATGTACTCCTCTTTCTTCTCACACTGCAAACAAAAAGAGGCAGTTTGGGGTTAGGATGACAGTCTGGAGACTGAGTGGAACATTGTAGAGGTCTTCCTGAGGTCAGCTTCCGAAACACAGGAGAATGGCCTGAGTTGTGATTGGTTGGCTTTAAGGAAAGCGATGTCTGAAGGAATGTGTAGGTATTCTCTTAGTATATTATTTGGTAACCATGCGTTGTGAGCAGCTACTTTGTTCTTTCTTGTTGATGAGAGTAAGGGAGATAGGACTGTCCGCTTCAAAAATGCAGACATTTTGCAATAACTATTATTTTATATGCCTTTAACCTGTAATCAAATCATGATGGGAAAAAAAAACATCGACTTCACACAGACAGATGAGACAGATACATATTTCCCTTAAGGATTATTTGAGAAGTAGCCTGTTCAGAGCCCCTGAACAGTGAGCTAAGTGTGAACGAGAACGACAGTGTGAGGTTAGCATCTCTCTTGCTAGGGCGCTGGTTATGTATGATGCATCGTCATCGTTACTCCAGCCAGGCTCAGGGCAGACAGGGCCTCCCAGGGAGCAGCCCCTCTGACCCCTCTCTGACCTGCTACCAGGACAGCCAGGACAGACCACCTGTCGCAGTGCCAACTGCCGAGGAAGAGGAAACGGGGAACTAAAGCTAGTCTGAGAGAGAATGACAAATTTGGCACACATTACTCATATAAACTGTAGCTGTGTTAACACTTGTCTGAACAATAATGCAGAGGGTTATAGATGTTCAGGAACTAGTGAGTAAGAGCTACTTATAACAGTAGTAGATAGATGGTTCATCCTACAGGAGTATGGTAATGGTAGACTGCTGACAGATGATTAAGGTGGTGACGAGTCTAAGACTTACCTGGACGGCACAGCCAAGCAACAGCAACAAAAGCTTCCTCATCTCCTCCAGTCCTTGCTCTGCAGACACAAAGATATCGTCAATTAGCGTTTTACTACCATTGATAACCATTATACTAGCATCGATTTGATTACACTTTTTACACATTTTATATTCGACTGTAGCTGTTAAACTTCCCGGGGATTTGCCCCTAGTTTCAAATCCATTTCATAACCAAATCCCATGAACTTTCGCAAAAGGCTAAAAAGATAACTGCCCTTGCGGTCTCACAGATTGGATGCGTACTACAGCCACGAGATGAGCCATTCAGGTAACCCTATTACACACATGTAAAACCGGTAATGCTTGCTGTCCCCAACCAAAAAGACTGTACTGTATTTTTCAGCCATCCAATCCGCTAGGTATCATATGATGCCAAGCCACACATAGATGAAATGAGAAAACAGCTGTTAGGAAGCTCACCAAGGCTGAGGTAATAATCTGTAGGATTATACTGTAAAATAATGAGCCAGGTGGTTTGTTTCTCTCTCTGTGCGTTTGTGTGTGTTAAGCTCATCAGCCCCAGGGGTAGAGAGCGGAGCTGGGCCATAAACACAGATTACTAACAACAGGCTTAGACAACCAGGCATGTTTATTCAGAAAAAGGGCCACACAGCAATTATAACTACTGTAAATCCCCACCAGTAGATAAAACATCTTTACGGACAGCCATAATATCAATGGCAAGATCCTGTTGTAAGTGTATGCTATGGTGCATCCGTCTTCTCCATGTGGGTGCAGATGTTGGGTGTCTAGTGACAGCAGAGGTAGTGAGTTTAGAAGGTTATTGGGTGTAGTCTATACAATGGAATATACGCTTCCAAGAGGCGGTGATAAATGTACTGCTTATAGTGCCAAGTCCACTAATGATAAAAACCATGATAAACATTAATCACTAGCAACACTTCAGCTGAGCTATATCTTATATAATAATATATTATTATTATTATATATCTGTAACGAATCAACAACTGATCGTGACACAACAGTTTCACCAATCCTAATGGCATCCTCTTTGAAGACAAGATTTATCTCATTCCATGTGGATTTCTTACAGATGTACACACACGACATCTAGAGGATCACACATAAATCTCAGCTAAACTAACAGGATGTTTTTGGCCCAGACTGAAGTACCATTAGTAATAAAAATAACTGTAACTGGCCTATATTTGCAACCTCCTCGGTCCAGAACAGGAACTGCCTCAGAATATCAATTGAGAGAAGTAGGTCTGTTATGAGAGCAGTGCAACTACAATCACAGTAAGAGGGAAAAGTCGACGTGTAAACGTGTGAACTTCCATTTTAAGTGTTAAGGTCGCAGTGAGGAACTCAAATAATATTCTGATAGCCAGGATAAGGGTGGAACAGACGACGATTAGATGGTTTTAAGGCCCATGCTCACAATACATTATCAAAGCTAATCAATATCTATAAGGGAAATAGAGAGTAGCCGTTCTAGATTTCTAGTCGGAGTATAGAATGCCAGCAGTAACAAATGCCTTCTAAATGCTGTTTCCTCTAACTGAAAGCCTGTATAGTGATTTGGAAAGGCAAATCTTCTTGAGCGCTAAAGATAAGGAGCAGGCAGGCACTGGATGAATAATTTAAAGAGGCTGACTGAACCAAGCATGTCTGAAGAGATAGCGAGAGAGAGTGAGAGTGAGCGAGCGAGCGCGCGAGAGAGAGATGGGGAGAGCAAGAAAGAGAAAGATGTGGCGAGAGAATGAGAGAGAAATAAAGAGGAGAGAAGGGGCAAGAAGAGAAGAGGAGGTTTAAAGTAGACGATGTCCCCTTGAGCAGCCCTGGCTCAGCAGACAGAGGGTTGGCTCCCCAGGCTTTGTTATCATAGTGCTCTACGTGCCTAGTGTGGTTCCTTCCCTCCTCCTTCCCTCCATCACTACACTCCCTTGTTCCTGGCAGGAAACTCACAGGGGCGCACGGACAGTGACGAACCCTTTAGAGTTGCATTCCTTCCTGCCCAGCTATTGTTCACAGGAACCTGGTGATGGGGCTTCTTCCGGGGAGCAGGGACCCAAGGCCTCTGAGTGACACTGGACCACACGTTTCCTCTGGTGGACGACAGTACAAGTCTACTGTGGCCCTGGCTTCTCTGTCATTTCATATCATCATATTAGTCATTTTCATCACAATGACAATATCTATTTTGTCAATGCCAATTGACCCAATCACTGTTATTCACTATCTATAATGTGGTCAGTATATCTACAGTATAGTGTGGGTCAGTATATCTACAGTATAGTGTGGGTCAGTATATATATGTGGGTCAGTATATCTATAGTGTGGGTCAGTATATCTACAGTATAATGTGGGTCAGTATATCTACAGTATAATGTGGGTCAGTATATATATGTGGGTCAGTATATCTATAATGTGGGTCCGTATATCTACAGTATAATGTGGGTCAGTATATCTATAGTATGGGTCAGTATATCTACAGTATAATGTGGGTCAGTATATCTACAGTATAGTGTGGGTCAGTATATCTACAGTATAATGTGGGTCAGTATATCTACAGTATAATGTGGATCAGTCTATCTATAGTGCGGGTCAGTATATCTACAGTATAATGTGGGTCAGTATATCTACAGTATAGTGTGGGTCAGTATATCTATGTGGGTCAGTATATCTACAGTATAATGTGGGTAGGTATATCTTCTGTATAATGTGGGTCAGTATATCTACAGTATAATGCGGGTCAGTATATCTACTGTATAATGTGGGTCAGTATATCTGTGGGTCAGGGACTACACATGGTTCCTCTGATAAGAAATACTTTAGCTAAATTTCACTTTTAACCACTGAAACTGATTTCCTATTCACCTATTTCCCCTACTCTCACCACTCCCTAGGTCTTCTAACCATCTTCAGGCTTCTAAATGTGTAAGTTTCATGACTTTCCCACAACCCCACACAGTGTTGCTGGTGACCGTCAGTCTGGCCTGCCTCCACCTGCCATTGGAGAGCAGTTGTCTCCTTACAGTTGTTGTTCCTGAAAAGGGACACTTCTCTGGCATCTAAACGACCACACTAGAATGTTACAATGTCAGCAATACAAAGTACGTGCAAACTACTTTCTACAAGGCAGGAAACTGAGACTCATACCCTTTCTCTGAAATGAAGGCTTGATTGTTAAACTAAAGGAGAAGTAGGTTTACTATAAAGACAAACAACGCCTTACAGTAGTCTTCATTGAACAGGAGATTAGCCTTCAGGGGCACATTGTGTTCTAGCTGGTCTAAGTGCTTCTCTTTTGAAGCAGGATCAGACTGAATTGAAGGGATATTCAGTGTGGAAGACTGTGTCTGTGGCCAACAGACAGTCTGGGGTAGGGGGCACCCAAGGGGAGAGGGAACCAGATGAGAGAGTGGGGTTTTGTAGTGTTTAGTAACAGAGTGGGTTAATAGTCCAGGGTGGATTCTGGATTCCCATCCCCCACAGAGCCTTAATGACTTCATAATAAAAGCCACATGGGCAATCACTTTCAGATGGCTCCAGCTACTATTGCCGCTGCACACCGCTAGGGTCAAAGGTCACAGGAAAAATACTGGAATGCTGCATGTTGTGGTTCAGGACTGAGTTGGTCTGATAATATTTTGCACACTCCCAATCACATTATGACATGACATGGCTGTGTTGTCTGGGTCTTGACTCTAGAGAAAGATACTAGCTATTTTTCACAGTAGCTCATTCAAGATTCAACAAACAGGCATAATGTGATTGGGAGTCCCATAGGGCGGCGCACAATTGGCCCAGCGTCATCCAGGTTAGGGTTTGGCCGGGGTAGGCAGTCATTGTAAATAAGAATTTGTTCTTAACTGACTTGCCTCTCACTCAACGTCAACAAAACAAAGGAGATGATCGTGGACTTCAGGAAACAGCAGAGGGAGCAGCCCCCTATCCACATCGACGGGACAGTAGTGGAGAAGGTGGAAAGTTTGAAGTTCCTTTGCGTACACCTCACGGACAAACTGAAATGGTCCACCCACACAGACAGTGTGGTGAAGAAGGCACAACAGTGCGTCTTCAACCTCAGGAGCCTGAAGAAATGTGGCTTGTCACTAGTGGTGTAATGGACCATAGTTGATACGTATACGTATACGTACGTATCACCCCCGCAACGGTTCGGCACGCACGTGGACCGCGCATCAATTGCAAAGTTTAACCATCATAGTGTGAAATACAGTTTTACTGCCGCTGTTACTTTTTAAAGTCATAATTCCCTAAATCTCGATGCAGAGTTGCAGTGAAAAGATAAAGACAAGACAGATGCTGTGTTTCACTCTGAAGCCTGAAGGTTGATTAGATTTTTTTTTTTAAAGCAGTTGTGTGTTCTGTTCACGTGAACGGGGCATGTTGAATCCCAACGAATCAATCCTGGATGCTCGCGTTGCAAAAAGCAAAGAAGAAAAAAGAGCGGTGACAGCCATGGCTGGCGGAGGAGCTGGAGAACTGGAAACGCCTCCCGCTTCATTTAAGTCTCATGTATGGGAGCATTTAGGCTTCCCTGTCAAATATGATGTCGGAAGAAGGGTGGTGGACAAAACCATTACGGTGTGCAGGCATTGTGCCACAAGAAAGCCGTATGATCATGGATATACATGGAGCGTGGCCACACATTTAAAGCGTCGTCACTCTGGTGTGTCAGTGACGGGAGCCAACTCAGCCAAGAGACAACAACTTCTCACTGCAACATTTAAGCCCTTTGCTGCAGAATCAGACCGGGCTGAAGCCATCACCAAATCTATTGGGATGTTTATCACTACAGACATGAGGCCACACTCTGTTGTGGAAAACAAAGGGTTTCAAAATATGGTGAAAGTGCTTGAGCCACGCTACGAAATCCCCTGCCACACCCACTTCAGTATGAAGATCATGCCAGATCTTTATGAACAGGAAAATATCAGAATTGTCGACGAATTATCCAAGTCACCCTCTGTTGCCCTCACCACAGACGGGTGGACCTCCAGGGCAACGGAAAGCTATGTGACTGTGACTGCTCACTACACCACAGAGGAGTGGACCTCCAGGGGAACAGAAAGCTACGTGACTGTGAGCTACACCAGAGGAGTGGACCTCTAGGGTAACAGAAAGCTACGTGACTGTGACTGCTCACTACACCACAGAGGAGTGGACCTCCAGGGTAACAGAAAGCTACGTGACTGCTCACTACACCACAGAGGAGTGGACCTCCAGGGCAACGGAAAGCTACGTGACTGCTCACTACACCACAGAGGAGTGGACCTCCAGGGGAACAGAAAGCTACGTGACTGTGACTGCTCACTACACCACAGAGGAGTGGACCTCCAGGGTAACAGAAAGCTACGTGACTGTGACTGCTCACTACACCACAGAGGAGTGGACCTCCAGGGTAACAGAAAGCTACGTGACTGTGACTGTGAGCTACACCACAGAGGAGTGGACCTCCAGGGGAACAGAAAGCTACGTGACTGTGACTGTTCACTACACCACAGAGGAGTGGACCTCCAGGGTAACAGAAAGCTATGTGACTGTTCACTACACCACATAGGAGTGGACCTCCAGGGTAACAGAAAGCTAAGTGACTGTGAGCTACACCACAGAGGAGTGGACCTCCAGGGTAACAGAAAGCTACGTGACTGTTCACTACACCACAGAGGAGTGGACCTCCAGGGTAACAGAAAGCTACGTGACTGTTCACTACACCACAGAGGAGTGGACCTCCAGGGTAACAGAAACCTACGTGACTGTGACTGCTCACTACACCACAGAGGAGTGGACCTCCAGGGTAACAGAAAGCTATGTGACTGTGAGCTACACCAGAGGAGTGGACCTCCAGGGTAACAGAAACCTACGTGACTGTTCACTACACCACAGAGGAGTGGACCTCCAGGGTAACAGAAAGCTACGTGACTGTGACTACTACACCACAGAGGAGTGGACCTCCAGGGTAACAGAAACCTACGTGACTGTGACTGCTCACTACACCACAGAGGAGTGGACCTCCAGGGTAACAGAAAGCTACGTGACTGTGACTGCTCACTACACCACAGAGGAGTGGACCTCCAGGGGAACAGAAAGCTGCATGCCTGTGACTGCTCACTACACCACAGAGGAGTGGACCTCCAGGGTAACAGAAAACTACGTGACTGTGACTGCTCACTACACCACAGAGGAGTGGACCTCTGTCTGTTCAAGTCTCTGTCTGTTCAAGTCCCTATCTGTTTAAGTTCCTGTCTCACCTAGAACCTGCCCTACACCGGAGGACATTCATTGATCTCACCACTGAGATTGTGGCCACTGAAGAGGTAAAGAAAATAATAAGAGTGAATTACTTGTTTAATAATATACTGCAGTCTAATCTTAGTCTATGCTATTGCTATTAGAATCATTAATTTTTTATTTGGAATAATAATGGCTTTTATTAAATGTTATTGCCACAATTATAGCTCTATGAAAAATGAAAATAAATAATTAGTTAAATAGATCCAGTAATTTTTTCTGCAGGGTCAAGCCTACAGAGCTGACAGGAGCAGACTCAGAGGCATCTCCTCCACAAAATAATTCAGCCATTAAGGAGCTTTTTCGGGGAGACCTTTTCGAGCAAGGACACAGGCAAGACGTTTGCCAACACCATCAAAGAGGAAATGGCATCCTACAAGACAGCAGCAGCATTCCAGTGGATGGTGATCCACTAGCATGGTGGAAAAACAATGAGTGTAAATACCCTCACATTGTCATGGTGGCAAGATGCTACCTGGCTGTGCCTGGCACTTCAGTTCCTAGTGAGAGGGTGTTCTCCACGGCAGGAGACAAAGTGACTGTAAAGAGGTCTCCCCTCTCCCCAGACAATGTAGACATCCTCATCTTTTAGAAAAGTAATGTGAAGTTATAAGCTCAGGTCTGTTTTTCCTTTCTTTCTTTTTTTCCTTGTTTTTGATGATGTGGACACGGGCTATTTTTTCATTCACTATTGTCCAAAGGAAGAAGGTATCATGCCTCATATTGCACTAATTTAACAATTGAATATTTTATTTCAATATTTTATTTCAACATTGAAAAGTTCCTTGCTTTAAGTGTTCTTTAAGTAATAAATGGAAAGCAAAGTTAAATGTCTCCTTTTTTTTTTGCTAATCCGAAAAATGATCCGATCCGTGACTCAAAACCGTGATCCGATCCGAGAGTTGTGTGCTCCGTTGCACCACTATTTGTCACCTAAAACCCTCAAACTTTTACAGATTGAGAGCATCCTGTCGGGCTGTCTCACCGCCTGGTACGTCAACTGCACTGCCCACAACAGCAAGGCTCTCCAGAGGGTAGTGAGGTCTGCACAACGCATCACCGGGGGCAAACTACCTGCCCTCCAGAACACCTACACCACCCGATGTCACAGGAAGGCCATAAAGATCATCAAGGACAACAACCACCCGAGCCACTGCCTGTTCACCCCGCTATCATCCATACGTGTTATTTCTTACATTAGTACCCCAGGTCATCTTAGGTTTCATCACATACAGTCGAGAAGAACTACTGAATATAAGATCAGCGTCAACTCACCATCAGTACGACCAAGAATACGCTTTTCGCGACGCGGATCCTGTGCTCTGCCTTACAAACAGGACAACGGAGTGGATCCCATGCAGCGACCCAAAAAAACGACTCCGAAAAAGAGGGAAACGAGGCGGTCTTCTGGTCAGACTCCGGAGACGGGCACATCGTGCACCATTCCCTAGCATTCTTCTTGCCAATGTCCAGTCTCTTGACAACAAGGTTGATGAAATCCGAGCAAGGGTAGCATTCCAGAGGGACATCAGAGACTGTAACGTTCTTTGCTTCACGGAAACGTGGCTTACTGGAGAGACGCTATCCGAAGCGGTGCAGCCAACAGGTTTCTCCACGTATCGCGCAGACAGGAAAAAACATCTTTCTGGTAAAAAGAGGGGCGGGGGCGTATGCCTTATGACTAACGTGACATGGTGTGATGAAAGAAACATACAGGAACTCAAATCCTTCTGTTCACCTGATTTAGAATTCCTCACAATCAAATGTAGACCGCATTATCTACCAAGAGAATTCTCTTCGATTATAATCACAGCCGTATATATCCCCCCCCAAGCAGACACATCGTTGGCTCTGAATGAACTTTATTTGACTCTTTGCAAACTGGAAACCATTTATCCGGAGGCTGCATTCATTGTAGCTGGGGATTTTAACAAGGCTAATCTGAAAACAAGACTCCCCAAATTTTATCAGCATATCGATTGCGCAACCAGGGGTGGAAAGACCTTGGATCATTGTTACTCTAACTTCCGCGACGCATATAAGGCCCTGCCCCGCCCCCCTTTCGGAAAAGCTGACCACGACTCCATTTTGTTGATCCCTGCCTACAGACAGAAACTAAAACAAGAGGCTCCCACGCTGAGGTCTGTCCAACGCTGGTCCGACCAAGCTGACTCCACACTCCAAGACTGCTTCCATCACGTGGACTGGGACATGTTTCGTATTGCGTCAGACAACAACATTGACGAATACGCTGATTCGGTGTGCGAGTTCATTAGAACGTGCGTTGAAGATGTCGTTCCCATAGCAACGATTAAAACATTCCCTAACCAGAAACCGTGGATTGATGGCAGCATTCGTGTGAAACTGAAAGCGCGAACCACTGCTTTTAATCAGGGAAAGGTGTCTGGTAACATGACCGAATACAAACAGTGCAGCTATTCCCTCCGCAAGGCTATCAAACAAGCTAAGCGTCAGTACAGAGACAAAGTAGAATCTCAATTCAACGGCTCAGACACAAGAGGCATGTGGCAGGGTCTACAGTCAATCACGGACTACAGGAAGAAATCCAGCCCAGTCACGGACCAGGATGTCCTGCTCCCAGGCAGACTAAATAACTTTTTTGCCCGCTTTGAGGACAATACAGTGCCACTGACACGGCCTGCAACGAAAACTTGCGGTCTCTCCTTCACTGCAGCCGAGGTGAGTAAGACATTTAAACGTGTTAACCCTCGCAAGGCTGCAGGCCCAGACGGCATCCCCAGCCGCGCCCTCAGAGCATGCGCAGACCAGCTGGCCGGTGTGTTTACGGACATATTCAATCAATCCCTATACCAGTCTGCTGTTCCCACATGCTTCAAGAGGGCCACCATTGTTCCTGTTCCCAAGAAAGCTAAGGTAACTGAGCTAAACGACTACCGCCCCGTAGCACTCACTTCCGTCATCATGAAGTGCTTTGAGAGACTAGTCAAGGACCATATCACCTCCACCCTACCTGACACCCTAGACCCACTCCAATTTGCTTACCGCCCAAATAGGTCCACAGACGATGCAATCTCAACCACACTGCACACTGCCCTAACCCATCTGGACAAGAGGAATACCTATGTGAGAATGCTGTTCATTGACTACAGCTCGGCATTCAACACCATAGTACCCTCCAAGCTCGTCATCAAGCTCGAGACCCTGGGTCTCGACCCCGCCCTGTGCAACTGGGTACTGGACTTCCTGACGGGCCGCCCCCAGGTGGTGAGGGTAGGCAACAACATCTCCTCCCCGCTGATCCTCAACACTGGGGCCCCACAAGGGTGCGTTCTGAGCCCTCTCCTGTACTCCCTGTTCACCCACGACTGCGTGGCCACGCACGCCTCCAACTCAATCATCAAGTTTGCGGACGACACAACAGTGGTAGGCTTGATTACCAACAACGACGAGACGGCCTACAGGGAGGAGGTGAGGGCCCTCGGAGTGTGGTGTCAGGAAAATAACCTCACACTCAACGTCAACAAAACTAAGGAGATGATTGTGGACTTCAGGAAACAGCAGAGGGAACACCCCCCTATCCACATCGATGGAACAGTAGTGGAGAGGGTAGCAAGCTTTAAGTTCCTCGGCATACACATCACAGACAAACTGAATTGGTCCACTCACACAGACAGCATTGTGAAGAAGGCGCAGCAGCGCCTCTTCAACCTCAGGAGGCTGAAGAAATTCGGCTTGTCACCAAAAGCACTCACAAACTTCTACAGATGCACAATCGAGAGCATCCTGGCGGGCTGTATCACCGCCTGGTACGGCAACTGCTCCGCCCTCAACCGTAAGGCTCTCCAGAGGGTAGTGAGGTCTGCACAACGCATCACCGGGGGCAAACTACCTGCCCTCCAGGACACCTACACCACCCGATGTCACAGGAAGGCCATAAAGATCATCAAGGACATCAACCACCCGAGCCACTGCCTGTTCACCCCGCTATCATCCAGAAGGCGAGGTCAGTACAGGTGCATCAAAGCTGGGACCGAGAGACTGAAAAACAGCTTCTATCTCAAGGCTATCAGACTGTTAAACAGCCACCACTAACATTGAGTGGCTGCTGCCAACACACTGACACTGACTCAACTCCAGCCACTTTAATAATGGGATTGATGGGAAATGATGTAAATATATCACTAGCCACTTTAAACAATGCTACCTTATATAATGTTACTTACCCTACATTATTCATCTCATAGGCATACGTATATACTGTACTCTATATCATCGACTGTATCCTTATGTAATACATGTATCACTAGCCACTTTAACTATGCCACTTTGTTTACATACTCATCTCATATGTATATACTGTACTCGATACAATCTACTGTATCTGCCTATGCTGCTCTGTACCATCACTCATTCATATATCCTTATGTACATATTCTTTATCCCCTCACACTGTGTACAAGACAGTAGTTTTGGAATTGTTAGTTAGATTACTTGTTGGTTATTACTGCATTGTCGGAACTAGAAGCACAAGCATTTCGCTACACTCGCATTAACATCTGCTAACCATGTGTATGTGACAAATAAAATTTGATTTGATTTGATTTGATTTGATAAGGAGAGGTAAGTACAGGTGCATCAAAGCTGGGACCGAGAGACTGAAAAACAGCTTCTATTTCAAGGCCATCAGACTGTTAAACAGCCATCACTAGCACAGAGAGGCTGCTGCCGACATACTGACTTGAAATCATTGGCCACTTTAATTAATGGAACACTAGTCACTTTATTAATGCCACTTTAATAATGTTTACATATCTTGCATTACTCATCTCATATGTATATAACATATTTTATATAATCTATTGCATCTTGCCTATGTCGCTTGGTCATTGCTCATCCATATATTTATATGTATATATTCTTATTCCATTCCTTTACTTAGATTTGTGTGTATTAGGTAGTTGTTGTGGAATTGTTAGATTACACGTTAGATATTGCTGCACTGTCGGAACTAGAAGCACAAGCATTTTGCTACACTCGCATTATCTGCTAACCATATATATGTGACCAATAAAATTTGATTTGAAATAAAACAAATCATGTGTTTCCTAAATCCAAATATGTTGACAACACAATCAATGGCTGGTTTTATCTTAGTTTCACATGACTATCCAATAACCCAATATCTTACCATGAAGAGAACAGAGCGATTCTAGCTGGTGGAAAGGACATCTGCCCACAAGCACGAGGAGAAAACTGATTTCAAGATGAAGCAACAGACCTACATGATGTGTGGGGCATAATAATGAAGTTCTAAAGGGTTCACATTATGTAGGAGTCTACACTGTAGGGGTCTACACTGCAGGAGTCTACACTGCAGGAGTCTACACTGCAGGAGTCTACACTGTATTCTAATACAGGACACTAACATCCTCAGTGAGAAGATGGAATATTTCCCCACTGAACTCCCAGTGTAACAGTGTGCATTGTTGGCAGGTCAGTCAGATGAAGACGTACCACTGAGAGGGTTCCTGCCCAGCACCAGCACGTTGGGGAGAGGCATCATCACCAGCTGCTGGAGGGTCTCCTGGAGGAACACATCAAAAATACTTATTATTACAGTATTAGTTGTTATTACAGTTTGAGTTGGGTTAAATGCAGAAGAGACATTTCAGTTGAATACATTCACTTGTACAACTGACTAGGTATCCCCCTTTCCCTTATTACAGTATGAGTTGTTATTACCATATTAGTTACTACAGTAAGTATGAGTTGTTATTACAGTATCAGTTACTACAGTATGAGTTATTACAGTATGAGTTGTTTTACAGTATGAGTTGTTATTACCGTATGAGTTGTTATTACAGTATGAGTTACTACAGTACAGTATGAGTTGTTATTACAGTATGAGTTGTTATTACCGTATGAGTTACTACAGTACAGTATGAGTTGTTATTACAGTATGAGTTGTTATTACCGTATGAGTTACTACAGTAAGTATGAGTTGTTATTACAGTATTAGTTAATGTATGAGTTGTTTTACAGTATGAGTTGTTATTACTGTATGAGTTGTTATTACCGTATTAGTTACCACAGCATGAGTTGTTATTACAGTATGAGCTATTACAGTATGAGTTGTTATTACAGTATGAGTTGTTATTACAGTATGAGTTATTGCAGTATGAGTTACTACAGTACAGTATGAGTTGTTATTACAGTATGAGTTGTTATTACAGTATTAGTTACCACAGTATGAGTTGTTATTACAGTATGAGTTACTACAGTACATTATGAGTTGTTATTACCATATGAGTTGTTATTACCATGAGTTGTTATTACAGTATGAGTTACTACAGTACAGTATGAGTTGTTATTACCGTATGAGTTGTTATTACCATGAGTTGTTATTATAGTATGAGTTGTTATTACAGTATGAGTTGTTATTACAGTATGAGTTACTACAGTACAGTATGAGTTGTTATTACAGTATGAGTTATTACAGTATGAGTTACTACAGTATGAGTTACTACAGTACAGTATGAGTTGTTATTACAGTATGAGTTATTACAGCATGAGTTAGTACAGTACAGTATGAGTTGTTATTACAGTATGAGTTATTACAGTATGAGTTTCTACAGTACAGTATGAGTTGTTATTACCGTATGAGTTGTTATTACCATGAGTTGTTATTACAGTATGAGTTGTTATTACAGTATGAGTTGTTATTACAGTATGAGTTACTACAGTACAGTATGAGTTGTTATTACCGTATGAGTTGTTATTACCATGAGTTGTTATTACCGTATGAGTTACTACAATACAGTATGAGTTGTTATTAGCATATGAGTTACTACAGTAAGTATGAGTTGTTATTACAGTATGAGTTGTTATTACAGTATTAGTTACTACAGTACAGTATGAGTTGTTATTACAGTATTAGTTACTACAGTACAGTATGAGTTGTTATTACAGTATGAGTTGTTACAGTATGAGTTGTTATTAAAGTAAGAGTTGTTACAGTAAGAGTTATTACAGTAAGAGTTGTTACAGCATGAGTTTTTACAGTAAGAGTTGTTGCAATGTGACTTGTTATTACAGTAGTAGTTATTATTACAGATGTTCACAGGATGTTATATATCCTGAAAAAAAGTGTACATATTGTTTTCAATGACCATCAGAATGAGTAGTGATCGCATAAGAAGACGGAGACGCCATCTTTAAAAGGACCACTGCAGAACCATGCATGAATACTTTCCCCTCTCCTTCCACAATGCGATAGCTAAGCCAGAGAGTTTCAGGGAAGCCGTTTACTCTGAAGCGACGGTACAGACAGAGGGATGCCCAGTGGGGATGTTATATAAAGAGTATCAATTTGTGAAACCAATAGACAAAGCAAGGGTCTCATGTAGCATCGTTTGATGATATCACCCGTCCTGTGTGTGTGTGTTGAATGTGCAACAACAAGGTTTTCATATGACCATCATAAAAACAGGATGCCCATCAAAACGCACACTTTAAAGCTCACACACAAGAAGGCACATACAGAAACCAGGCACACACCGTCACACCATCAGCAGAAACCTTGTCATCAGCTGACTAGTAAAGCTGCTTTTCCCCTGCTCCTCCTAGTTCAGCACACCACCATGCTGCTGCTGGTACTCTGACAGACAGGCAGTCATGCTGACTGATTGATTCTCCACGGTCTTCATCTATTATGTCAAAAGCCAAGTACTCACTAAACGAGGGAGAACTGTCATTAAACAGCTTTAAATATTGATTCAGTCATTTAGAAGTCTGTTGGACTGGTATGAGACTAGTGGGCAGTGCTGGTTTGACCCACTGCCCTAGGGCCTGTCTCTAATCTCTAACAGACTGCCGGACTGACTGGCTGTTTGGAACAGAACTAAGGCCTTTGATAATGACCTTGCTTACTGTGTATGGATAGCAATTTAAGCCTGTGTTGGGCCTTGGGCCAAAGAACTCCAACCCAAAGTAACCATTAAATTCTATGTGGGGCGGTGGCCTGACATCTGTCCAGCTCACATTACGTCCGGAGAGCTTGGGTTGGTGCATCTGTGTCTAACGATTAAACTAACCCCAAGATACTGGACTAGGGCCTATATCAGAGAACACGCCCGAAATATGTTCAATGTTGAAATATTTCTCCAACTACCTGTCATAACATTTAGAAACATACATCTAGTGAATCTTCATTTGCGTCCTCTTCTGAGACTTCTGTGGTCAAATTGAAAGAGTCGTTTTTCAAGTATAAAAGACATGAGGGCTATTATCTTCAATACTTAATGTTCACCGAGGCAAACTCCACATAGACATTTTAAAGAGGGTTACATGGGGCCTATGTACTCTTCACTCTGATGCAATGAAAAATAAGTGTATTGTTATTTAACATGAGATTACCTCATGGTGAAGGATAATAAACCCTTTCAGTTTGGGGTTTTTATTGCCAGAAGGTACACAATGCTTTTGTAACACATTGCTACCACTGGTGTCAAGGCAAGAGGGGAAATGATTATGTCTACTGGTCATATCAGGCTGTTAATAAGCTTGTCTCTGTTCAGAGAGATGTATGGTTGTAGACGTTCATATGACGTGTATGACATGACAGGAGGAAGAACAGACACGCGTGGACAAAAACCGGATGATGCCTGTCACACTAGCCCAGGGACAGGATGTCAGAATGTTCTCAAGGTCATTCGTTTCCTGGGGTTACACAAAGAGAATTTGCCATGGTTGCCATGGTTATATGTGTCAGTCAGGATAAGAGCGTCAGTGTCAACTAGCTGCAGCTCTGCTGTGCTGGTGAAAGGTGGGAGGAGGATTATATGACTAACCCCACAGGAAGGGAGTACCTTCACATTTGTCCATGCTTCCAGAACAGAATATATTGAGTAGAATAGCATGTGATTTCTCATCATTAAATGCTATCCCACCTAAATGCATTTTAAAGTGAGAAGCACAGAACACCCATGTGGCCTAAGGTGCTGACTGCTGAGTCAGACCCCAAGACAGCAACTGTGGCCTTGGGTAGTTAGGAACCTACAGAGTGACAAATACAAACACTCTTTTTTCTCGACTACACACAACACCTGCCCCTTTTCTAGCTGCTGCCTCCCCCTCACTGACACACACACACACACACACACACACACACACACACACACACACACACACACACACACACACACACACACACACACACACACACACACACACACACACACACACACACACACACACACACACACACACCCCTGTCTCTCTCGGCGGTAGGCATGTTTGCAGTACGAGCACATAGCACAGTCAGGCACTGCGTCAAAAGCCTGAGTAATCTTTACCCAGTCTACCCACAGCACATGCTCTCAATGTCACCCTCTCTCTATTTGGGTTAAGAATCTCCTATTTCATGGAGGGAAAACACAGGGAATGGAAAGCCTCATATTCAAGATATAGGATATCAAGCGTATTCCTGTTTGATGGATCATGAAAATGTGAATTTCATGCACATCTCACAATCTTTAAATCCCCTGTCTGCTTGAAGTGGGGGGTTGAATTCTATGTAAAGGAGAAGGGGGAAGCGTGTACAGATTGGCCAATGATAAACTCCATGATGTTTCATTATGGATGCTTGACTAGGCAAAACAAACAAACAGCCTAGGGCTAAATGCTGAATCACAGAGCCTGAATCAATGCTAAAACCCGGTTTGCATATTAAAAGAAGTGTTTGTCTGTTAAAATATGGAGTTTGGATTAGTCCATGCTAACAGGAGTTTACAGCCCAATCTGTCATGCATAAAACATAAAACAGTCAGGAATGGGAACCACACTGTGGGGTGTTATGTTGATCTGATATAATGAGAATGGGGTGGCAGAAATACTGCAGCGCTTTGAAATTGAAAAGCCTCCCTATCATCCGGAGTGGCAGAATGCCTGGCAATATTCATGATGAGAAAATAATCAATCTGTAAAACAGTTCAGCAGATGTGTCAGTGGAGAGAGAGAGGTGAATAGATTACACTTCCTGTTCACACGGTCTACTCTTGAATTATTGATCAGCTCCGAGTTCATTGCGCTTCAAAACTGGGTCACGTTACAATCAGAGGTCTGTTACTGGAGTTTCAGTTCTCTAGTACCATGTTGCTCAGACCAAACCTTCATTCTCTAGTACCATGTTGCTCAGACCAAACCTTCATTCTCTAGTACCCATGTTGCTCAGACCAAACCTTCATTCTCTAGTACCATGTTGCTCAGACCAAACCTTCATTCTCTAGTACCATGTTGCTCAGACCAAACCTTCATTCTCTAGTACCCATGTTGCTCAGACCAAACCTTCATTCTCTAGTACCATGTTGCTCAGACCAAACCTTCATTCTCTAGTACCTATGTTGCTCAGACCAAACCTTCATTATCTAGTACCATGTTGCTCAGACCAAACCTTCATTATCTAGTACCATGTTGCTCAGACCAAACCTTCATTCTCTAGTACCATGTTGCTCAGCTCAAACCTTCATTCTCTAGTACCATGTTGCTCAGACCAAACCTTCCTTCTCTAGTACCATGTGGCTCAGACCAAACCTTCCTTCTCTAGTACCATGTTGCTCAGACCAAACCTTCATTCTCTAGTACCATGTTGCTCAGACCAAACCTTCCTTCTCTAGTACCATGTTGCTCAGACCAAAACTTCCTTCTCTAGTACCATGTTGCTCAGACCAAACCTTCATTCTCTAGTACCATGTTGCTCAGACCAAACCTTAATTCTCTAGTACCATGTTGCTCAGACCAAACCTTCATTCTCTAGTACCATGTTGCTCAGACCAAACCTTCCTTCTCTAGTACCATGTTGCTCAGACCAAACCTTCATTCTCTAGTACCATGTTGCTCAGACCAAACCTTCATTATCTAGTACCATGTTGCTCAGACCAAACCTTCATTATCTAGTACCATGTTGCTCAGACCAAACCTTCATTATCTAGTACCATGTTGCTCAGACCAAACCTTCATTATCTAGTACCATGTTGCTCAGACCAAACCTTCCTTCTCTAGTACCATGTTGCTCAGACCAAACCTTCATTCTCTAGTACCATGTTGCTCAGACCAAACCTTCATTCTCTAGTACCATGTTGCTCAGACCAAACCTTCATTATCTAGTACCATGTTGCTCAGACCAAACCTTCCTTCTCTAGTACCATGTTGCTCAGACCAAACCTTAATTCTCTAGTACCATGTTGCTCAGACCAAACCTTCATTCTCTAGTACCATGTTGCTCAGCTCAAACAGTGTTTTAACACAGTGCATCAAAACATAACTAATTTATGCGATAACATGGTGTTAACAAAAGGAGTTGCTCAAAACATCCACAACCCTCATTATGCCAGAATGTGAATCCTCCTGACATGCTATGCTAACTATACTGAAAAAATGTATAAAATGCAACATGCGACAATTTCAAAATAAGCTTTTTGTGTATGTGGAACATTTCTGGGATCTTTTATTTCAGCTCAATAAACATGGGACCAACACCTTACACGTTGCGTTTATATTTTTGTTCAACGTACATTTACATTTTAGTCACTTAGCAGATGCTTACATGAGCGATTTAAAGGAGCAATAAGGGTTTAGTTCCTTGTTCAAGGGCACAGACAGAGTTTCCACCTAGTCGGCTTGGAGATTAAAACCAGCAAACTTTTGGTTAGGCAAGGGGAAATGGAATACCTAGTCAGTTGCAAAACCCAAGCTGGTGTGGCTTAAATCGATGTCCACATCATCAGCGCCCAGGGAGCAGTTGTTGTTGGGAGTTAACTGCCTTGCTCAAGGGCAGAAAAAGAAACAAATCCCCCAACGCTAGGTTACCTGCCCCAACCCTCCCAACGTTAGATGACCTGCCCCAACCCCTGCAACGCTAGGTTACCTGCCCCAACCCTAGGTAACCTGCTCCACCCCCCCAACGTTAGGTTACCTGCCCCAATCCTCCCAACGTTAGGTTACCTCGCCCAACCCCCCCAACGCTAGGCAACCTGCCCCAACCACCCCAACATTAGGTTACCTTGCCTAGGCTACCTGCCCCAACCCCCCCAACGATAAACCCCCCAACGCTAGACAACCTGCCCCAACCCCCCAACGCTAGACAACCTGCCCCAACCCCCCAATGCTAGGCAACCTGCCCCAACCCCATCAATGTTAGGCAACCTGCCCCAACGCTAGGCTACCTGCCCCAACCCCCCCAACGCTAGGCAACCTGCCCCAACCCCCCAACGCTAGGCTCCCTGCCCCAACCCCCCCAACGTTAGGTTACCTCACCCAACCCCCCCAACGCTAGGCAACCTGCCCCAACCCCCCCAACGTTAGGCAACCTGCCCCAACCCCCCAATGCTAGGCAACCTGCCCCAACCCCCCAACGCTAGGCAGCCTGCCCCAACCCCCCCAACGCTAGGTAACCTGCCCTAACCCCCCCAACGTTAGGCTACCTGCCCCAACCCCCTCAACGTTAGGTTACCTGCCCCAACCCCCCAACGTTAGGTTACCTGCCCCAACCCCCCCAATCCTGCCCCAACCCCCCCAATGTTACCTGCCCCAACCCCCCCAACGTTACCTGCCCCAACCCCCCCAATGTTAGGTTACCTGCCCCAACCCCCCCAACGTTAGGTTACCTGCCCCAACCCCCCCTCCAACGTTAGGTTACCTGCCCCAACCCCCCCAATGTTAGGTTACCTGCCCCAACCCCCCCAACGTTAGGTTACCTGCCCCAACCCCCCCAACGTTAGGTTACCTGCCCCAACCCCCCCTCCAACGTTAGGTTACCTGCCCCAACCCCCCCAACGTTAGGTTACCTGCCCCAACCCCCCCAACGGTAGGTTACCTGCCCCAACCCCCCCAACATTAGGTTACCTGCCTCAACCCCCCCCCCAACATTAGGTTACCTGCCCCAACCCCCCCTCCAACGTTAGGTTACCTGCCCCAACCCCCCCAACGTTAGGTTACCTGCCCCAACGTTAGGTTACCTGCCCCAACCCCCCAATGAGGGGGGGGTTAACGTTACCTGCCCCAACGTTAGGTTACCTGCCCCAACCCCCCCAATGTTAGGTTATCTGCCCCAACGCTCTTAGCCTAGTTAGCCAGGTAGCCTAGAGGCTACTTTTTCCTGATAGACTAGGCCCTACTTTCTTTTTAAAGTATCTGTGACCAATAGATGCATATCTGTATTCCCAGTCATGTGAAATCCATAGATTTGCTTATGAGACAGTGTGCTCTGCTGACACAATAAAACTGCTTGCTGACATCTTCTGTCCTGCTGATTTACCTTTCTAATACAGTTGCTGCCATATGCTTTAAGATGCTAACAGACAGTAAGCAACCAAGGTCTCTCATTGATTTCAATGAGTAGGGCGGCAAAACGCAAGCAGTTTTGCAAGCTCCACGGTTCGTGGTGCTCGCTCTGCTAGCTCGGCGCTCGGGGCACCAAAAGATGCATGGTTGACCAATGAGCATTGTTCATCTTGTCAACCAATCAAACAATGTTTGAATGACAACATTCGAGCTGACAACAACCGGGACTGCTGGTCTCACAGTAGGCAGATTTTCTCATGGTTCAATTGCCATTTAGCGTGGCCCGATCAGCACTTTAATGCTGATCTACCTACTCCCTTTTCTTCCTCAGCGGGGCTGGACTGGGCTGGGCATCAACACAGTGTGCCCTGGCTGTGTGGATCCCCAGCCCCAGGAACCAGCTGTAGGAAGATATGGAAGGAGAGAGGGAGGAGACTGCTGTGTTTCTGTCACTGTCTATCTAAGCAGCTCACTACCCCCAACTCCCCAGGTTCCGCTACCAGCACCACTCAAACAGGGGTGCAATTGTGCAGCAGAGTGAGAGTGCGCCTGTGTGTGTTGGAGAGGAGGAAGAGAAGAGGGGGAAGATGGTTGCTTGCTTGCTTAAGAACTTGGAATGCTTGAATCACAAGCATTCTGAATTAGCACTCAGAGTTGGTTACCGTAGCAACGACAACAGGGTTTATTCTCCCCAGCCGGGTGAATCTTCGCTGGGTGTCTCTCTCGTTCGCACACATGTGCGTATGCACACACTTCTGGGCATAGCACTGCAGACTTCAATCCTCTACTGTACAGTACAAACATGCTGTGAATATGAATCTGCAGACGGGCTTAAGCTGTTCAGATAGCAGAAGAAGACACACAGAGCGGGGAAAGAGAGAGAGTGGGGAAAGAGGGGGAGAGCGGGGAAAGAGAGAGAGTGGGGAAAGAGGGGGAGAGCGGGGAAAGAGAGAGAGTGGGGAAAGAGGGGGAGAGCGGGGAAAGAGAGAGAGCGGGGAAAGAGGGGGAGAGCGGGGAAAGAGGGGGAGAGCGGGGAAAGAGGGAGAGAGTGGGGAAAGAGGGGGAGAGCGGGGAAAGAGGGGGAGAGCGGGGAAAGAGGGAGAGCTGGGAAAGAGAGAGCGGGGAAAGAGGGGGAGAGTGGGGAAAGAGGGAAAGAGCGGGGAAAGAGGGGAAAGAGGGGGAGAGTGGGGAAAGAGGGGGAGAGCGGGGAAAGAGGGGGAGCTGGGAAAGAGGGGGAGAGCGGGGAAAGAGAGAGAGCGGGGAAAGAGGGGGAGCTGGGAAAGAGGGGGAGAGCGGGGCAAGAGAGAGAGCGGGGAAAGAGGGAGAGAGCGGGGAAAGAGGGAGAGAGCCGGGAAAGAGAGAGAGTGGGGAAAGAGGGGGAGAGCGGGGAAAGAGGGGGAGAGCGGGGAAAGAGGGGGAGAGCCGGGAAAGAGAGAGAGTGGGGAAAGAGGGGGAGAGCGGGGAAAGAGGGGGAGAGCGGGGAAAGAGGGGGAGAGCGGGGAAAGAGAGAGAGTGGGGAAAGAGGAGGAGAGCGGGGAAAGAGGGGGAGAGCGGGGAAAGAGGGGGAGAGCGGGGAAAGAGGGGGAGAGCTGGGAAAGAGGGGGAGAGGCTGCAACTCCAGAAAGCAACACAATGGAAACAAGCTGCACCACAGCAGCCTTCCTCTTTCTCACCTGAGCACCGGCTAGTTAGTTACACACCATAGTCTCACACCACTTAACACCATGCGTGACAGATCTGTATCGTGTTAAATTAATGCAAGAAAAGATCTCCTAATGTTGAGGATTTCAAAAAAAGCAGGAGCATAATGAAAACCTTTAGACTGTATTGTAGGTCTGATTCAGAGTTGAGATAAGCGTACACAACTTAAATTATTATGTAATTGAATGAGTTCAGCGCAAAGAATTCAGAATACCTCCCGGTGTGAATAGTGACATAAAACATGGTCTCTACTGTGCCTGGTTACATCAGATCTGCTAATGTAGGTAACAATTCAATCCTGGCCCAAGGTTACTGTAATTTCCAAGAGATCATAGATTTAGTGCCGATTTGGATAAATGACAGACCTCTCATCAACGCATCCATGTAATTATGCCTGCTGTCTCATTCACTAGTAGCATCAGCTGACCAAATGACCCCAGGGGTCAGACTGTCAAGGACCTAGCCTGGTGGAGGCACCTCCACTGGCACAAGCTCAGCCCACACTCCCCTCCCGTAGGGTCTGAAACCTGCCCTGCCACTCACAGAGACAGGCATCTTCTGGCAGGTGCCAACAGTGCCCCGCCCCTCTTACAAAATCAAGCTCTGTTCTCTCTACTTTAATCTAAATGAAGCTTGAAATGTGCTGCTCTTCCATGCATGCTTAATAAGACAACCTAAGTCTAAGTCTCTGAAGTGGCTATAATGTTATGAGAACACTTACTAGATAGAAATAGTGGTGTAGGTCAAGGTTCTAGAGTACCGGACTCAGGTCATTCTTGGTACACTTCTGTACTAAAGCAGGTTATGGGGATGGATCACTTACTCTCTGTAGGGGTTTCATTTTAGCCAGCCTCTCAACTGATTATGTGAGGATCAGGATGTTGCGAAAGGGTGCAGTTTGAGTGTTAACAGAGAGAACTCCTGCCAGTTTGAGTGTTAACAGAGAGTACTCCTGCCAGTTTGAGTGTTAACAGAGAGTACTCCTGCCAGTTTGAGTGTTAACAGAGAGTACTCCTGCCAGTTTGAGTGTTAACAGAGAGTACTCCTGCCAGTTTGAGTGTTAACAGAGAGTACTCCTGCCAGTTTGAGTGTTAACAGAGAGTACTCCTGCCAGTTTGAGTGTTAACAGAGAGTACTCCTCCCAGTTTGAGTGTTAACAGAGAGTACTCCTGCCAGTTTGAGTGTTAACAGAGAGTACTCGTGCCAGTTTGAGTGTTAACAGAGAGTACTCCTGCCAGTTTGAGTGTTAACAGAGAGTACTCCTGCCAGTTTGAGTGTTAACAGAGAGTACTCCTGCCAGTTTGAGTGTTAACAGAGAGTACTCCTGCCAGTTTGAGTGTTAACAGAGAGTACTCCTCCCAGTTTGAATGTTAACAGAGAGTACTCCTGCCAGTTTGAGTGTTAACAGAGAGTACTCCTGCCAGTTTGAGTGTTAACAGAGAGTACTCCTGCCAGTTTGAATGTTAACAGAGAGTACTTCTGCCAGTTTGAGTGTTAACAGAGAGTACTCCTGCCAGTTTGAATGTTAACAGAGAGTACTCCTGCCAGTTTGAGTGTTAACAGAGAGTACTCCTGCCAGTTTGAGTGTTAACAGAGTACTCCTGCCAGTTTGAGTGTTAACAGAGTACTCCTGCCAGTTTGAGTGTTAACAGAGAGTACTCCTGCCAGTTTGAGTGTTAACAGAGTACTCCTGCCAGTTTGAGTGTTAACAGAGAGTACTCCTGCCAGTTTGAGTGTTAACAGAGTACTCCTGCCAGTTTGAGTGTTAACAGAGAGTACTCCTGCCAGTTTGAGTGTTAACAGAGTACTCCTGCCAGTTTGAGTGTTAACAGAGAGTACTCCTGCCAGTTTGAGTGTTAACAGAGAGTACTCCTGCCAGTTTGAGTGTTAACAGAGTACTTCTGCCAGTTTGAGTGTTAACAGAGTACTTCTGCCAGTTTGAGTGTTAACAGAGAGTACTTCTGCCAGTTTGAGTGTTAACAGAGTACTTCTGCCAGTTTGAGTGTTAACAGAGTACTTCTGCCAGTTTGAGTGTTAACAGAGTACTCCTGCCAGTTTGAGTGTTAACAGAGTACTTCTGCCAGTTTGAGTGTTAACAGAGTACTTCTGCCAGTTTGAGTGTTAACAGAGTACTCCAGGCCTGCTAGAGATCTGGTGGTGCTCAACGAGGGTGGTTTGTTAGGCTATATATTAGGCTATATTAAGACAGGGGCAGTACTGATGATAGATCATTCAATTATAATTTCTCTGAACACGGTGAAGTCACTGAGACCATCTCTTTTTAGATGGATGAACATGATGCCATGAGCTGTAAAATCCAACTCTACTAAGCCATAAAAATCACATTGTCTATACTTTCCTACTGTCTAGACTGGTGTATATATATATATACAGGGGCTGCAGAGTAGAATCTAGCTTCAATCATATCTTTATGGCAACCCAGGACAACACTGTGAGGCCGTTGGGGATGATGCGTGCTTACTAGCTATCGGCACAGCTCTGACATCAACCGGACATTTAGGTTTAGCATGTGAGATTAGCCTCAAGCCACAAGCAGGCCTACATGCCCTAATAAACTGGATTCACTCATGTTTCAGATGTTAGGACCATGGAAGAAATCCCTTACGGATTACGAGATTCCCAAATGAAATAAATGTTGTGGATTGCCGATGACGATGATGATTCAAAGAAAGAAAAACAACCTCCAGCTTGAAGCTTTCGCATAACAACACACATCACACACACATTCCTTTAAATCTTTCCATGATGAAGTCCAAGACAAAAACAACAACATCCACCTGAGGCTATGCTCTAGACATCTCAGCCCTCTGGCCCACAGTCTTTGTGTAGGTCTGCCAGCCTTAACCGAGAGGGGAACAGTCTCCCTGAGCCTCTAAAACAAGCTCCACTACTCTGGGGCTCAGAGTAGACACATGCAGCATTAAAGCCTCATATGTGGATGATTATTTAACGTTTGGATGATAGCAAAGAGGATCTGGGCTGTGAGTGTGCCATCCCCTCTTTAATGGCTTCTAAACTGGGCATGGGGTGGGGTCACATGATGCATGAGGCTCAGTTCCCCGAGGACCAGGCCCTGTGTGTGAATGGAGCTCTGTTCCCCTTAACGCAGTGAAAACAAAACGAGCGACTGCCTTCACAACACACCCCAAAGCAAAGCAGTGCTAAACGGCGACATAACACAGGTCCACTCTTCAATTCATATCGATACTGAAAAGTGTAGGCCTATAAGTCATGTCTGTTTTTGAGCTTGACGTGATGCTACACACATGGAAAATGTTTGGCTGGCGAGAGCTCCAAACAGCTCTGTACTGTATGCGTGCCAACCCGAGACCACCAAATTAAAAAGTGTTCTAACATTCATTTGGATTGAGTAGCCTAGAAGAGAGGCCTTAACAGGACTAATCTCAACAATACTGGCAAACCCAAAATGACTATGTATCATTACTAGGAAACTAAAAATGCAATAAATCCCAACATCCTCTCCACATTATCGCTTAAAATGCAGCTTGGAATGTTTGTAAAATGACTAATTCCAGTGTGAAATAGAGTTAACGAGTTAGATCTCCAAAGCGCCTTCTGGCCCATCACAGACTTGATGAATCACCAGACAGTGATTCAGTGAACTGGTGAGGATCACAGCTTCACAGTGGAATTCAGTGGACTGGTGAGGATCACAGCTTCACAGTGGAATTCAGTGAACTGGTGAAGATCACAGCTTCACAGTGAAATTCAGTGGACTGGTGAGGATCACAGCTTCACAGTGGAATTCAGTGAACTGGTGAGGATCACAGCTTCACAGTGAAATTCAGTGGACTGTTGAGGATCACAGCTTCACAATGGAATTCAGTGAACTGGTGAGGATCACAGATTCACAGTGGAATTCAGTGAACTGGTGAGGATCACAGCTTCACAGTGGAATTCAGTGGACTGAAGTACCTGTGAGCGATGCATCCACCAATGATTACCTCATGCCCTGATCCCAATGACCAAAGCCTAGCTGAAGAAGGTATGATGTACAGCTGAGTGATGAAGATCCTGAAAGAACATGAACAAGAATGAATAGCCTACTTCATAAATAAAAAGTTATGCAATTTTAGAGTGAAAATCTCATGCACTCTTTGCATAATACTACAAAGTCATACCTAGGAAAGTGTTGGCAACTTGGCTCTAATCAATCAATCCTTCTGACAGAAACAACTCATGAGTATTGCTTCTTCCTACAAAACACCACCACAATACAGCATCGTACTGTAGTAACACCCTCTCCATGCCAACAACAGAACCCCCAAAAGGCTATTACCTCCCTATTTCATCGAGTGACTAGCGCCTACACATATTTAAGCAGCAGTGTGTCTAGACAGTCTATAAGTGCAATAGCAGAAACATTGGGACACATGGTATATACATGAGAGAGCTGACACTGTAAAAAACATATGAGGGGGGGGGGGGGGTAATCCCAGAGGAGTGGAGGTCTATAGCCTGACGCCGGAAGACTTTGAGATGAGTCAGCATGATCAGTAACTCAATAATGTTCCTCCTACCCTGATATTAAAGAGTGAAGCTACACTGCAGAAGCTTGACAGACAAAGCAATACCAAGCTACACACACACTAGTACATCACCACCATATCTGCTCTGCTACCATGTGCTCACTATAGATGCTGCGGTTAACTCCCTTAAATAGAAGCTAGAGAATTGATAACATTTCTAACATGTCCATCTGGAACGTGTGAGATTCAAATGGATAAATGAAAAAGCAGGAAAAGGAACAACTGGCACCAGAGCAAAGAAAACCAAATCCATTTTTCAATGTGTCAATAACAAAGCGCCTTTTTCTAGACTTTGAACAGCCGCAGAGGATGTGGATGGTGAATGATTGGGACCTGGTATGTTAATATATATTTAAAAAAATATATGAAAATGTATGCACTCACTACTGTAAGTCCCTCTGGATAAGTGTGTCTGCTAAATGTAAATAATTTGGTGGGTGCTAATTTTGTCCTAATATTATTTGCATATCCTAACTCCCCCTGAGACACCCTCGGAGAGTGGGGTTACAGCCAGGGTCTGCCATTATCAATGGCGACCCTGGAGCTATTAGGGATAAGTTCCTTGCTCAAGGGCACAGACAGATTTTTCACCTTGTCGGCTCTGGAATTTGATCTAGCGGCCTTTCAGTTACTCACCCACCGCTCTAACCGATAGGCTATCGGCCACCCATCCACTAGCCTGGCTTAGATTCAACCAGGCCCACCAGTCATTCAGGTTGATAACTAGCAGCACTGAAGAACCAGGGTGAACCTTAGCCAGGGCAGAGATAACAACTTAAGGCTGGATAGTAGGTAATCCAGAGCCTAGGAATAAGAAGTATGTGCTGAAGGTGGCTTCAAGCCAACGCCTCACTAAGATGTCAAGGGGTCTGTTGACCGGCAATTGACCTTTAATCTGAGCGAATGTCTTTGCGCTCTGCTTCTAAACACATCATTCAAGATCGTAAGACTGAGCTGTTCTTGTTTCAGCGGAGCGATTACTGGTGTTCCCTAATCAGCGAAAAAAGTGACACCAGAAAAAGACAAGCAGTGTTTGCTGACAGCTGGCCCACTCTGATCTACTAGTCAACAACTGTTGTCATCCACACCAAAGGCCAGCCATCCATCCAATCTCAACCCTTGATGAAAGTGAATGACGTAGTAATCAAGTGGATCTCAAACTGACAAGGCTCTGCTCATGTCTACTCCAACACCAAAACAACGCCACACAAAGGGAAAATGTTGTCCACACAAAGGGAAAATGCCAAGGCGTTTCCAGTTAACTGGGTAGTTGATTGTGGGAGCTAAAGCCTCTCAACGACCATTGAGAGACTTGCTAGAAAAGGGCAGGAGGAACAGTGGGGGCTTCTAATGGACACCGGGCTGAATATATATATAATGAATCATGAGGTTAACACAAAGGCAGGGAGGGCCAGGAAAAGACTGATGACACCCACCCTAGAAGCACACTTTTATTATTTCGTTGTGCTTGCGGCTACTGCTTCCAGCTTACATGCGGCTACTAAGGGTCTTATTAAAGGCTCTTGGCTCTGTGACAGATCATTTTGAAAGACATTTTGAGAGGGCCTAGCAGGGCTTTCTCAAGGCTAATGACCTGTCGATAAACAATGGCCCTGTTTCAATGAGATGTTCAAGGGATGTTTATATTGGATGTTCCAAGTTAATGGACATTCTTTCTACCCAAGTAGGACTGTTAACCAAGCTTTGACCAGAGCCTTGGCCATCATCCTACTCTTCAATATGGTATTTAGCAAATATTTGTCTTACCTTTTAACTCTGGACTGGTGGAAATGAGCCCGTAAGTAAGCATTTCAGTGTAAAGTCTACACCTGCTGTGTTTGGTGCATGTGACCAATAACATTTGATGATGAGCATTGGGCTTATTGGAATGAGACTATGTAGTAAGCATTTCACTCTTAGTTCACACATGTCCTTTACGAAGCATGTGATGAATAAAATTAGATTGTATTTCAGTTGCTGCTATGAGACTTGCTGAGCTGCAGATGATTATCGAAAGACCAATGACAGAGACTTCGTGGGAAATCCTCTCTTCACTGAGACTGTGATGCTTGATAACTCCCACACCTTCAACTCCAAGCATTCCAGCAGTTTATGTTGTGCATGCTGGATCTCGTACTACCTGATCATCATTCAGAGTGCCAAGACACACTGAGACGACCAATTATCTCTTCCAGCAGCAACGCCTTCAGCAGAAACACCAAATTATCATGGCTGAAATTCTTTGTTGCCCTCTATGTGAAGTACTAAATGTGTTCCTTCTTGACTGCGAGGTTGGCAAAAAGCTGCTGGACAGATGTGCTGACTGCTAGATAAGCTTTCCATGCTAGAGGTATCACTACAGACCCTGGTTCAATTCCAGGCTGTATCACAACCGGCTGTGATTGGGAGACCCACAGGGCTTCGCAAAATTGGCCCAGCGTCGTCCGGGTTAGGGATTGGCAAGGGTAGGCCTTCACTGTAAATAAGAATTTGTTCTTAACTGACTTGCCTCTCACTCAACATCAACAAAACAAAGGAGATGATCGTGGACTTCAGGAAACAGCAGAGGGAGCACCCCCTATCCACATCGACCGGACAGCAGTGGAGAAGGTGGAAAGTTTGAAGTTCCTTGGCGTAAAAAGGTTAAATAAAAAATACATGTAGGATATTAAGACCAAAGCCCCTCCCCTCTGCAATCATGGCATATACCAGATCGTCAGCAGGAAGCCCCCCCTTCCCTCTGTCCATCAGATTAATTGGAAGTCTCTCATTACTTGAGCAGAATGGAAATGATTAACTGTGCTCTGAGATTACTCTCACATGCAAGAACATGATATGATCTAATGCAGTAAAAACCTCAGCTGAGCAGCAAAACAGAGACACTACAGAGGCAGACAGCTTTTAAAGTTACTATAGTGGGGAAGTAACTCCTAATTTTGTGTCCATTTTAATACTGTTCAGAGCCTTCACAAAACTGAAGCCAAAATACATCCCGGATCTGCATTAGTGAAAGCGTGAGACCCACATCAGTGTTTCAGATCTAAACCTTTGACTGTCTGCATGCAGCTCCCGTCCATTTATAGAATCCTCTGTGACATCTGGATGGAGGTCCCTGTCCCACATCACACCAACCACAGACATCTTCAAATATGTGTGTTTATACTTATTTTCCAATGTGTGTGTGTGTTTATAGGATAGTTTAAATGTAAGTGTGTGTGTGTGTGTGTACGTACGTCCAAGGCAGTCTCCACTGAAACTTGTCTTGCTGACAAACCTCAGAGACAAATACGTCATTGATCCCAAATAGCTAGGAGACACATGGTTTCAACAGCTCAGCACAACGAACCAGACCTCAGCACCAGATGCACTCTATCATGTTTCCATTAGAGCTTCAGGGTTCACTGTACACTCACCTGGTAATAGGACTTGATCTGTCGGATCAGGATGGAGAGGTTTTGTATGCGCAGTGTTGAGTCATTGTTCACTTTCTTGTTGGTTCTTTGAACAGTGGCTTTAGGATTTCTATGGGGAAGAAACAGATGAGAATAACAGCAGAGATGAGACAAATCCATTCGGAACTGTAAATTCTGCTGTCTGTCACTCAGTCAAATGCTGCATTAGCAATACCGTGATAAGTGAGTCAGTAACCAGGTTGCCATCCAACCTTTTTTTGCAAGTATACTGAACAAAAATCGAAAATGCAACAAGCAACAATTTCAAAAATTCATATAAGGAAATCAGTCAATTAGAATAAATAAATTAGGTTTCTAATCTATCGATTTCACATGACTGGGAATACAGATATGCATCTGTTGGTAACAAATACCTTAAAAGGAAGGTAGGGGTGTGGATCAGAAAACCAGTCAGTATCTGGTGTGACCACCATTTGCCACATCTCCTTCATACACGTCCATCCAGAGCATCCCAAACATGCCCAATGGGTGACATGTCCAGTGAGTATTCAGGCCATAGAAGAACTGGGACATTTTCAGCTTCCAGGAATTGTGTACAGATCCTTGCGACATGTGGCCATGCATTATCATGCTGAAATATGAGGTGATGGTCGTGGATGAATGGCACGGCAATGGGCCTCAGGATCTAGTCACGCTATCTCTGTGCATTCAAATTGCCATCGATAAAATGCAATTTTGTTTCTTGTCCGTAGCTTATGCCTGCCCATAACATAACCCCACTGCCACCATTAGGCACTCTCCACACATCGCGCTGACAGAAACAAACATCTTTCTGGTAAGAAGAGGGGCGGAGGCGTATGCCTCATGGCCAACGTGACATGGTGTGATGAAAGAAACATACAGGAACTCAAATCCTTCTGTTCACCTGATTTAGAATTCCTCACAATCAAATGTAGACCGCATTATCTACCAAGAGAATTCTCTTCGATTATAATCACAGCCGTATATACCCCCCCCCAAGCAGACACATCGATGGCTCTGAACGAACTTTATTTAACTCTCTGCAAACTGGAAACGATTTATCCGGAGGCTGCATTCATTGTAGCTGGGGATTTTAACAAGGCTAATCTGAAAACAAGACTCCCCAAATTTTATCAGCATATCGATTGCGCAACCAGGGGAGGAAAGACCTTGGATCATTGTTACTCTAACTTCCGCGACGCATATAAGGCCCTGCCCCGCCCCCCTTTCGGAAAAGCTGACCACGACTCCATTTTGTTGATCCCTGCCTACAGACAGAAACTAAAACAAGAGGCTCCCACGCTGAGGTCTGTCCAACGCTGGTCCGACCAAGCTGACTCCACACTCCAAGACTGCTTCCATCACGTGGACTGGGAGATGTTTCGTATTGCGTCAGATAACAACATTGACGAATACGCTGATTCGGTGTGCGAGTTCATTAGAACGTGCGTTGAAGATGTCGTTCCCATAGCAACGATTAAAACATTCCCTAACCAGAAACCGTGGATTGATGGCAGCATTCGTGTGAAACTGAAAGCGCGAACCACTGCTTTTAATCAGGGCAAGGTGTCTGGTAACATGACCGAATACAAACAGTGCAGCTATTCCCTCCGCAAGGCTATCAAACAAGCTAAGCGCCAGTACAGAGACAAAGTAGAATCTCAATTCAACGGCTCAGACACAAGAGGCATGTGGCAGGGTCTACAGTCAATCACGGACTACAGGAAGAAATCCAGCCCAGTCACGGACCAGGATGTCTTGCTCCCAGGCAGACTAAATAACTTTTTTGCCCGCTTTGAGGACAATACAGTGCCACTGACACGGCCTGCAACGAAAACATGCGGTCTCTCCTTCACTGCAGCCGAGGTGAGTAAGACATTTAAACGTGTTAACCCTCGCAAGGCTGCAGGCCCAGACGGCATCCCCAGCCGCGCCCTCAGAGCATGCGCAGACCAGCTGGCCGGTGTGTTTACGGACATATTCAATCAATCCCTATACCAGTCTGCTGTTCCCACATGCTTCAAGAGGGCCACCATTGTTCCTGTTCCCAAGAAAGCTAAGGTAACTGAGCTAAACGACTACCGCCCCGTAGCACTCACATCCGTCATCATGAAGTGCTTTGAGAGACTAGTCAAGGACCATATAACCTCCACCCTACCTGACACCCTAGACCCACTCCAATTTGCTTACCGCCCAAATAGGTCCACAGACGATGCAATCTCAACCACACTGCACACTGCCCTAACCCATCTGGACAAGAGGAATACCTATGTGAGAATGCTGTTCATCGACTACAGCTCGGCATTCAACACCATAGTACCCTCCAAGCTCGTCATCAAGCTCGAGACCCTGGGTCTCGACCCCGCCCTGTGCAACTGGGTTCTGGACTTCCTGACGGGCCGCCCCCAGGTGGTGAGGGTAGGCAACAACATCTCCTCCCCGCTGATCCTCAACACTGGGGCCCCACAAGGGTGCGTTCTGAGCCCTCTCCTGTACTCCCTGTTCACCCACGACTGCGTGGCCACGCACGCCTCCAACTCAATCATCAAGTTTGCGGACGACACAACAGTGGTAGGCTTGATTACCAACAACGACGAGACGGCCTACAGGGAGGAGGTGAGGGCCCTCGGAGTGTGGTGTCAGGAAAATAACCTCACACTCAACGTCAACAAAACTAAGGAGATGATTGTGGACTTCAGGAAACAGCAGAGGGAACACCCCCCTATCCACATCGATGGAACAGTAGTGGAGAGGGTAGCAAGTTTTAAGTTCCTCGGCATACACATCACAGACAAACTGAATTGGTCCACTCACACAGACAGCATCGTGAAGAAGGCGCAGCAGCGCCTCTTCAACCTCAGGAGGCTGAAGAAATTCGGCTTGTCACCAAAAGCACTCACAAACTTCTACAGATGCACAATCGAGAGCATCCTGGCGGGCTGTATCACCGCCTGGTATGGCAACTGCACCGCCCTCAACCGTAAGGCTCTCCAGAGGGTAGTGAGGTCTGCACAACGCATCACCGGGGGCAAACTACCTGCCCTCCAGGACACCTACACCACCCGATGTCACAGGAAGGCCATAAAGATCATCAAGGACATCAACCACCCGAGCCACTGCCTGTTCACCCCGCTATCATCCAGAAGGCGAGGTCAGTACAGGTGCATCAAAGCTGGGACCGAGAGACTGAAAAACAGCTTCTATCTCAAGGCCATCAGACTGTTAAACAGCCACCACTAACACTGAGTGGCTGCTGCCAACACACTGGCACTGACTCAACTCCAGCCACTTTAATAATGGGAATTGATGGGAAATGATGTAAATATATCACTAGCCACTTTAAACAATGCTACCTTATATAAATGTTACTTACCCTACATTATTCATCTCATATGCATACGTATATACTGTACTCTATATCATCAACGGTATCCTTATGTAATACATGTCTCACTAGACACTTTATACTATGCCACGTTGTTTACATACTCATCTCATTTGTACATACTGTACTCGATACCATCTACTGTATCTTGCCTATGCTGCTCTGTACCATCACTCATTCATATATCCTTATGTACATATTCTTTATCCCCTTACACTGTGTACAAGACAGTAGTTTTGGAATTGTTAGTTAGATTACTTGTTATTACTGCATTGTCGGAACTAGAAGCACAAGCATTTCGCTACACTCGCATTAACATCTGCTAACCATGTGTATGTGACAAATAAAATTTGATTTGATTTTGATTTGATTTGTTCACAACATTGACATCAGCAAACCGCTCGCCCACACAACGCCATACACGTGGTCTGCAGTTGTGAAGCTGGTTGGAAGCACTGCCAAATTCTCTAAAATTACGTTGGAGGCGGCTTATGGTAGAGAAATGAACATTAAATTCTCTGGCAACAGCTCTGGTGGACATTTCTGCAGTCAGCATGCCAATTGCATGCTCCCTCAAAACTTGAGACATTTGTAGCATTGTGTTGTGTGACAAAACTGCACATTTTAGAGTAGCCTTCTGTCCCCAGCACAAGGTACACCTGTGTAATGATAATGCTTTTTAATCAGTTTCTTAATATGCCACACCTGTCAGGTGGATGGATTTTCTTGGCAAATGAGAAATGCTCACTAACAGGGATGTAAACAAATTTGTGCACAACTTTTGAGAGAAATAAGCTTTTTGTGCATATGGAACATTTCTGGGATTTTTATTTCAGCTCATGAAACATGGGACCAACACTTTACATGTTGCGTTCATATTTTTTGTTCATTGTACATGTCGGATAAAACAAATGTCATGACAGGACTCATGGAACCGGAATTTTTTTTCGTAAACTTTACAAATGTTGACAATGTGGGAGGGATCATTATGTGTTGGTAAAATGAATTATGCAATAAACTTCTTCTTTTTTTAAAAATTGGTGGAAGAAAGGCTTTTATGAGTAAATATTGATATAATAACCATCATATCGAAGTAAACCTGAAGTCACGCGATGGCGTGTGGTCCTCCCACTACGACTATTAGGCTACAGATTAAATAAATGATGATGAACTTCACAGGATGGGAAAAGGGCAAGTTGATGAGCTTGATGCTCCTTTCCAATAACCAGTGAGGGTCTTATTCTGGTTACATGATAAATCGATGCTTGGCTGCCGTTTAAAAATAAAAATAACTCTCACTCTTTTGTCCATAATAATTTCATCATGTAGGTTTTACATGCACTTCAGCCAGCTAGACCGCGCATGCAAATACCAGAGTGGGCACACTCGCTATATAATGCCTTTTTTTTTACCACAAAATGTATTTTTATGTGCCCTAAGTTATCACACAAGTCAATTTAATGGAAACATCTCTTTTGGGAAAATGTGCATATGGTTTATATGCAGATTTGAGAATGTTCGCATTAAAATGTGTTGCCAATTGGATGGAAACCTAGCTAGTGTTTTAACATTGACATTTCTCATGGTTAGGTTGAGGACCCCAGTACTGACAGAGCTAGGTCTTAACTGTGTTGTTAGTCTGTGACAGTTTGCAGCAAAAACAACTTAACTTATTACTTTGAGGCAAGTGTGAGACTCAGCGTAGAGGTCGACCGATTATGATTTTTCAACGCCGACACCGATTATTGGAGGACCAAAAAAGCAGATGCCGATTAATCGCCCAATTTTTTTAGATTTTTTTTTTTAATAATGACAATTACTACAATACTGAATTAACACTTATTTTAACTTAATATAAAACATCAATAACATAAATTTAGCCTCAAATAAATGAAACATGTTCAATTTGGTTTAAATAATGCAAAAGCAAAGTGTTGGAGATGAAAGTAATATCTGCCATGTAAAAATGTGTGCCATGTAAAATATGTGCCATGTAAAAAAGCTAACGTTTAAGTTCCTTGCTCAGAACATGAGAACATACGTATGAAAGTTGGTGGTTCCTTTTAACATGAGACTTCAATATTCCAAGGTAAGAGGTTTTAGGTTGTAGTTAATAAAGTATTTATAGGACTATTTCTCTCTATACCATTTGTATTTCATATACCTTTGACTATTGGATGTTCTTATAGGCACTATAGTATTGCCAGTGTAACAGTATAGCTTCCGTCCCCCTCCTCGCCCCTACCTGGGCTCGAACCAGGAACACATCGACAACAGCCACACTCGAAGCATGGGGAATAACTACTCCAAATCTAAAAGCGAGTGATGTTTGAAACAGTATTAGCGCACACCCAGCTAACTAGCTAGCCATTTCACATTGGTTACACCAGCCATTAGGCTGATAGGCTTGAAGTCATAAACAGCGCTGTGCTTGCGAAGAGCTGCTGGCAAAACGCACGAAAGTGCTGTTTGAATGAATGATTACGGGCCTGCCTGCTGCTGCTCAGTCAGACTGCTCTATCAAATCAGACTTAACATAATAACACACAGAAATACGAGCCTTTGGTCATTAATATGATCGAATCCGGAAACTATCATTTCGAAAACAAAACCACATAAATGAATGCGAAAAACTGCATCTCCTCTTCTCCTGTACATTTGGTAGTGGTTGCGAGTGTCAGCAGTGATGGATATAAACCAAGTAAATTCAATGTGGATTTACCTCACTATATCGCTATTGGATTAGCCAAATCTCCCTCGGCTGGTGAAATGGCCTCTCCCTCTGAAGGCCTCTCCTTTGCTCTTCTTTGGTAGCTAACTCAGCCGTCAATCGGTAAGTCTCTGCTCTCTCTACTTGTTGTTGTGTTCTGTGGGTTCCTGCCTGTGCTAGACTAGTTGTTCTCTGGCTTACTACTTAGCTATGTCGACCGTGGTGGTGCGCTAGCTAAGCTAGCTAAAATAACAAACTTTAGCTGGCTGGCTTACTGGCTAAGATAACTGCCTATACTGGTAGGTAACATTATCTGATAACTGATTAGATGGCATTATGTATTTCCAAAACACTGGTTTACTATAATGTGCCTGTACGCTAGGTGTTGATAGCAACTGGCTGACTCACACAGTGCTAATGTTAGCAGGCTAGCAGGGCTAACGTTAGCAGGCTGGTTGGTTAGCAACCTTGCAAGCAGATTTGTAACAAATTCATAAAGTATTTGCTTGTAAATTGGCTGAAAATGACATTGAAACCAGTAGTCATGTTATATGTTTGACGTTATTTTTGTTGGGAGTTGAAATTCTAGGGAATAGGCTGGCTTGCCAGGTCTTCCATAAAACATTTTCCGACATGGCTTTGGTATTGTTCGGAATTCTGATAGTTTTTTTAATAATAACTTGAAAAATAGAGGTGTAACTTCGCATTGGGAGTTTTGATGCATATACTAATGCAAATCCATAGTTACATGTGGTAACAATTTTGCTACCTACCCTTTAAATAAATCAACAGCTTAGTATTCAATCATGCATTCTAAATAATTTTGTGACATTGTTTTTAAAACGACTAGATAGCACAATTTGAGGGATTCATTGTGTAGCTACACTATATATACACACAAAGGTATGTGGAAAACATTTAAAATTAGTGGATTAGGCTATTTCAACCACAACTGTTGCTGACAGGTGTATAACATTGAGCACACAGCCATGCAATCTCCATAGACAAACATTGGCAGTAGAATGGCCTTACTGAAGAGCACAGTGGCTTTCAACGTGGCACCGTCATAGGATACCACCTTTCCAACAAGTCAGTTTGTGAAATGACTGCCCTACAAGAGCTGCCCCAGTCAACTCTAAGTCCTGTTATTGTGAAGTGGAAACGTCGCAAAGTGGTTGGCAACATCAGCTTTCAGAAAAGGACCTCTGAGTACTGAAGCTCGTAATAATCGTCTGTCCTCAGTTGCAACACTTACTACTGAGTTTCAAACTGCCTCTGGAAGCAACGTCAGCACAATAACTGTTTGTCGGGAGATCCATGAAATTGGTTTCCATGGCTGAGCAGCCTCACACAAGCCTAAGATCATCATGCGCAATGCCAAGCGTCGGCTGGAGTGGTGTAAAGCTCGCCGCCATTGGACTCTAGAGCTGTGGAAACGCATTCTCTGCGGCGGCGCACAATTGCCCCAGCGTCGTCCGGGTTAGGGAGGGTTTGGCCGGCAGGGATATCCTTGTCTCATCGCGCACTAGCAACTCCTGTGGCGGGCCGGGCGCAGTGCACACTGACCAGGTCGCCAGGTGTACGGTGTTTCCTCCGACACATTGGTGCGGCTGGCTTCCGGGTAGGATGTGCATTGTGTCAAGAAGCAGTGAGGCTTGGTTCGGTTGTGTTTCGGAGGACGCATGGCTCTCGACCTTCGCCTCTCCAAGGTCTGTACGGAGGTTGCAGCGATGAGACAAGACTGTAACTACTACCAATTGGATACCACGAAATTGAGGAGGAAAAAATGAGGTAAAATAAATAAAAAATTTAAAGGGAAAAAAGAAACGATTCTCAAGATCGTGCACACTAATGAGATGCAATTGAGCCCACACCACTACACTGTCTGAGCCAAGGACTACATGCTTTCTGGTAAGTTTTGATTACAATACTGGGTGGGGTGAATATATTTTACGACATACATGATTTGTTGTTAACTTGTAAATAGTAGCCAACAACAAAGTTTGTTTAAATCATTTCTAACTTGTTAACAATTTCTGCTAGTAGGTTTTTGCTGCCATGTGGGTTTTAGCTTGCTTGAGCCTGCTAACTGAAGAGTGTTAATTCATTCATGGAACATGTCATTTCCATACATGTTCCATTTTAAAACATTTGTCTTACAAAGGAGTTGTTTAATCTAACCGCTTAACTATTTATCTGTCATTTCTTTTAACTCATTGTTTTCTAAACTTTACAGGAAAATGCCATGGGCACTATCTGAATTCACTGCAGCTAATGTAGTTGGAAAAGCTGTGTACATTTGCAAATACTGTGCCAAATCATATGTGAAGAATGCAACAAAGATGCAGAATCATCTGGCCAAGTTCATAAAGTTCCCTCAGCGCTCACAACAAGCAACCTCTGACACCTTATCGATAGTAAAATCATATGTGAAGAATCAGAAGGTTTTTTGACTCAATGGAGGAACGTTGTCAGAGAAATGCTGATGAATGTCTTGCTCAAGCTGTGTATGCAACTGGTTCACCTCTGATGCTCACAGGCAATGTGCATTGGAAGTAGAGGTCGACCGATTAATCGGCGCGGCTGATTAATTAGGGCCGATTTCAAGTTTTCATTACAATCGGTAATCTGCATTTTTGGACGGCGATTATGGCCAATTACATTGCAATCCACGAAGAGACTGTGTGGCAGCAAGGAGCCAAGATAAGTTGCTAGCTAGCATTAAACGTATCTTATAAAAAACAATCAATCTTAACATAATCACTAGTTAACAACACATGGTTGATGATATTACTAGTTTAACTAGCTTATCCTGCCTTGCATATAATCAATGCAGTGCCTGTTAATTTATTATCGAATCCCAGCCAACTTCGCCAAACGGGTGATGATTTAACAAAAGCGCATTCGCGAAAAAAGCACAATTGTTGCACCAATGTACCTAACCATAAACATCAATGCCTTTCTTAAAATCAATACACAAGTATATTTTTAAAAAACCTGCATATTTAATTAAAATAAATTCATGTTAGCAGGCAATATTAACTAGGGAAATTGTGTCACTTCCCTTGCATTCTAAGCAAGCAGAGTCAGGGTATATACAGTAGTTTGGGCCGCCTGGCTCGTTGCGAACTGTGTGAAGACCATTTCTTCCTAACAAAGACCTTAATTAATTTGACAGAATTTTACATAATTATGACATAACATTGAAGTTTGTGCAATGTAACAGCAATATTTAGACTTAGGGTTGCCACCCGTTCGATAAAATACAGAACGGTTCCGTATTTCACTGAAAGAATAAACGGTTTATTTTCGAAATTATAGTTTCCGGATTTTACCATATTAATGACCTAAGGCTCGTATTTCTGTATATTTATTATATTATAATTAAGTCTATGATTTGATATTTGATAGAGCAGTCTGACTGAGCGGTGGTAGTCTGCAGCAGGCTCGTAAGCATTCATTCAAACAGCACTTTCCTGCGTTTGACAGCAGCTCTTTGCAATGCTTGAAGCACAGAGCTGTTTATGACTTCAAGCCTATCAACTCCTGAGATTAGGCTGGCAATACTATAGTGCCTATAAGAACATCCAATAGTCAAAGGTATATGAAATACAAATGGTATAGAGAGAAATAGTCCTTTAATTCCTATAATAAACTACAACCTAAAACTTCTTAACTGGGAATATTGAAGACTCATGTTAAAAGGAACCACCAGAATGAAATCTGGTATTCTCATGTTCTGAGCAAGGAAATCATCATCGGTCAACTTCTAATTGGAAGAGATTTCTAAATGTTCTTTGCCCAGCATACACCCCTCCAACCAGACATGCTTTATCTACTCTTTTTGCTGGATGCAGAGTTCAACAGAGTTCAAGTGAAGGTCAAGCAAATCATAGAGAAAGCAGACTGTATTGCAATCATCTCTGGTGGGTGGTCGAATGTTCGTGGGCAAGGAATAATTAACCACATCATCTCCACCCCTCAACCAGACACACCGGTCTCTGCATTGCAGATGAGCTGAAGGCAGTCATCAATGACCTTGGACCACAGGAGAAATTTCCACTGGTTAGAGAAAATGCTGCGAACATGAAGGCTGCTTGGTCTAAAGTGGAGGAGTCCTACCCTCATATCACACCCACTGGCTGTGCTGCTCATGCATTAAATCTGCTCCTCAAGGACATTATGGCACTAAAAACAATGGATACGCTACAAGAGAGCAAAGGAAATGGTTAGGTATGTGAAGGGTCATCAAGTTATAGCAGCAATCTACCTCACCAAGCAAAGTGAGAAGAATAAGAGCACCACATTGAAGTTGCTCAGCAACACCTGTTGGGGTGGTGTTGTCATCATGTTTGACAATCTCCTGGAGGGGAAGGAGTCTCTCCAAGAAATGGCCATATTACAGTCTTCCGATATGGACAGCTTCATCAAGAGGGTTCTCCTGGATGATGGATTTTGGGAGAGAGTGGTAAGCAGCCTGAAACTCCTGAAACCTATAGCAGTAGCCATTGCACGGATTGAGGGAGACAATGCCATCCTGTCTGATGTTCAGACTCTGCTTGCAGATGTCAGAGAAGAAATCCTTACTGCCCTGCCCACCTCACTGTAGCTCCAAGCAGAGGAAACTGCAGTTCTGAAATACATCAAAAAGCGTGAAGACTTCTGCCTGAAGCCCTCACACGCCGCAGCGTTCATGTTGGACTCCAAGTATGCTGGCAAGAGCATCCTGTCTGGTGCAGAGATCAACAAGGCCTATGGTGTCATCACTACTGTGTCTCGCCACCTTGGCCTGGATGAGGGCAAGGTTCTTGGCAGTTTGGCGAAGTACACTTCCAAGCAAGGGCTTTGGGATGGAGATGAAATATGGCAGTCGTGCCAACATATCTCATCAGCCACCTGGAGGAAGGGACTTTGTGGATCTGAGGCTCTTTCCCCTGTTGCCTCCATCATCCTCCAAATCCCACCAACATCAGCCGCCTCAGAGCGCAACTGGTCCTAGTTTGGGAACACACACACCAAAGCACACAACAGGCTGACCGATACAAGGGTTGAAGAATTGGTGGCCATCAAAGGCTTTTTGAGCCTGACAACGGGCCATCCTCAACAAGGTTGGAAAGTGACAGTGAAGATGAGGCCTCAGAGTCTGATGTTCAAGAGGTGGACATTGAGGAGGTCCAGGGAGAAGACATATAAGCCTGAGAGGAGGACAACCAAAGCTTTAGTTTCTAGACTATCATTTTACAGATGTATGTTGAAAACGTTTTTGGGAGATGCGATGGATCATTGGGGATCATTCAATATTCCCTTTCTTTTGATGTTCAGTGAAATCATCCCATGTGAAGAGTCAACTCTAATTAAAATTCAACATAACTAAATTGTTTTTTAAAATTTCTATTGGAAGGATTTAATCATTTTTAATTATGTCTACTTATGATAAGGTAAAATGTTTATGTTTCTGTCTCCATATGTTATGGTAAATATATCCAATGCAAAAAACATTACATTTAAATGGTATTAATATTAATTTGCATATATTTCCGTTAATTCCCATATATTCCCGTTAATTCCGACGGAAAGTTTCCACCTCTGAATATTCCTCAAAATGTGCAACCCTACTTAACGCTACAGCATACAATGACATTCTAGATGATTCTGTGCTTCCAACTTTGTGGCAACAGTTTAGGGAAGGCCCTTTCCTGTTTTAGCATGACAATGCCCCCATGCACCAAGCGAGGTCCATACAGAAATGGTTTGTCAAGTTCGGTGTGGAAGAACTTGACTGGCCTGAGCAGAGCCCTGACCTCAACCCCATCGAACACCTTTGGGAAGAATTAGAACGCCAACTGCGAGCCAGGCCTAATCGCCCAACATCAGTGCCCGACCTCACTAATGCTCGTGTGGCTGAATGGAAGCAAGTCCCCGCAGCAATGTTCCAACATCTAGTGGAAAGCCTTCCCAGAAGAGTGGAGGCTGTTATAGTAGCAAAAGTGTGACCAACTCCATATTAATGCCCATGATTTGGGAATGAGATGTTCGACGAGCAGGTGTCCACATGTAGTGTACCTGAAATTCAATAAAGTGGAATTGAACGATTGAACATTAACAAGACATAAACATAGGAATATACTGTAATCTCATCTTTCTTCACAGACCATATGACCGAACAAACCATCAAAGTTGACCCAATTTCTGAGTCTTTCCTCTACCGCCTGTCAGTTCAGACCTGTGCTTTGATGATCATCAACCAAAGGTTTTGGACCAACATGGTTTACGAGCTGAGAGATTCAGACATGCAGGCCTCTTTCACTGGTCAGATGTCTCTGGATACTCTCCTCTGACCACCTTTCTCACTGAAGCCCATCTGATGGTGCGACCATGCAGCGCTGCACTGATCTACTGGTCTAGTCTGGAGATCTTAAAGCTTTGCTGATAAAGACTATGCATGTCCCAATGTTGGAGGACTGCACGATTATTCTTTATGACAAAATAACTCATTAGTCGCATGGCCATTTAACTCATTAATGGCATGGTTATTAAATCTATAGTAAACAGGGTTGTGTGTATACATGCGTGTGTGCATGTACGTGAATACACGCCTGCATCTGCGATCCAAACGTTTTGCATTGATGTCTAACACAACCCCATGGCTGATTTCAAATTAACCTTGACACAATTTCTTCCCTCACCATTAACTCTGTTCTAGATAATTCCATGAAAGACCACTCTACTCAGTAAGAGATAAAACGGTCTTTAAATGAGTCTCCGTCATAATACCCATGATTGAAAAAAGAGGCCCGTTGCCAAGCAACTGCAAAATGTAATAAACAAGTTTCCAGCGTCTTCCTAAAATCCTGTGTTGATAAATATAAGCAGTAGGGCATAGAAAAAAAAATAAAAAGGCCCAATTCATGAGACCAGGGAGCTTCATTGAACTATGAACTCAGCTAAATAAAAAATGACAACAATAATGATTTTTAATGAAAGCCACCATCCCTGAGAACTGACTTGTCTATACAGCGGATGCGTTGAGGCCTTTTGATCAGCTGTGCTCCCACACACACTGCCGCCTCAGTCTTGCAAATCAGAAAGACAGGGTCCTCTTTAACAGTGCTCTGAATGGCACTGGCCACGTGACCCTGCCGCTCATTCAGAGCCCTCCAGAGGAACCCTGTGGGGGGTCGTCTTAACCCCTTAATTAAATAGCATGGCGGGAGCTGTAATCCTGTCAGGCCGAGCTCTGGTTGCACAGAGAGGAAGCTGGGGAATGAGGATGCTAATTTAGTAACTCACATCTCTATACATCACAGGGCCAGAAACACACAGCCAATTCAATGTGCCATGAAAACACAATCCCAATCCTGCCACGGCTTAGTTTTTTTGGGCTGAGCCCCCCCCCCTCATTGGACAACATCACCCCCAGTGTTACTGGCTGCGGGCGCCTGAATAGGGGCCTTTGTGAGGTCGACAAAATCTAAATACTGTACCACACTGATTAAATAGGCTTTGAAAAACGGAGAGTCAAAGCACAAGTCAATAGTCAATGCAGAGCACAATACCGCCCGGGGGATCCTACGTGCGCTGCGCTGGGGAGTAACCTACTTCTGACACGCTGCATCAAAGTCAGTGGGGGCAGAGGGTAGAGCAGGGAACGGCTGCCCAGTGAGCCTCTCAGTCCAAACTAGGGTTGGGCGGTACCCAGAGTTTCATACCGTTACTGTACCATACCGGGGTATACCATATTACAGGAAGTTCACACAAGGGGCGCTATTTCAACAAAAAAATACACACCATTTAGGGAGCAGGGATCTTGACACAGGCGGGGATTGCATGTCTCTGTTGTATCCAATAAACTTGATCTTGACGTCTAGCCACTTAGCTAGCAAGTTAGGAAACCAAATAAAGCTGGAGCCCTGAGCTTGGTATAATTTATTTCACACATCTTAGATTTCTTATAGTTATACTTAACTTATAGTTAGTTATAAGCAGTGACTTAACCCCCAACAACAGTATTGAAAATGATACTGTCTGTATTTCAAAATACCCCGGTTTACTGTGTATATATAAGCCTAGTTAAAAACCACACTAGGGGAAGAGGAGTGATGACTTCTCAGCCACTTGGACGGCTAACTAGCGGAATTCCCAGAGAATATGCAGTACTATGCAGGCAGGAAGACAGTGAAGCAGAATGACTGTGTGTGTGTGAGAGAGAGAGAGAGAGAGAGAGAGAGAGAGAGAGAGAGAGAGAGAGAGAGAGAGAGAGAGATGGAGCTGCTGTAGTGCTTTGCCATCGTTTCATGTGTGTGCATTTATTTTGTCAGCTCTCAGCCCCTTACAGACAGCACCGGTATCACGGCAATCTACTGAAATATACTCTCTCTACAGGAGAGCACATACATGGTATATAATCCAGGGAGAGGGAACGGCGGCAGTAGGTACTGTAGCTCAGCCTTATTTTCAAGCGTTTTAATGGATAGTTTGTTCTCTATGGAGCTTTGTGTCATTGCTGTACATTTCCATTGGGCCTTTCCTATTCCTGTGAGTCTCTGCATGGCCTGGTTAAAGCCGAAGCCTTTCAAGATCACAACAGCTGTTTCCTGCATGTATGACTCACATGGCTTTTTACAGCTCAACATCCTCAATAGTCTAGTGACATCAGACATGTCCCCTGTTTACGTGACCATTCAAAGACAGAACAAACAGCTCTGTTGTGTTCACACCAACCATAGGTAGAGAGATAGGGAGATATGTATTGGTTCAGGCACATAGATGGTAAGTAGTCTAGGAAGAGAGGGAGATCTGTGGCAAATAACTGCCAAGCAAAATGGTGGAGGATGCAGCATCTTCTGTCTGACTGGATGGCTGTCTGTCTATCTATCTGGCTGGCTGTATATCTGGCTGGCAGTCAGTAGCCTACGACTGAAGCATTTGATCTCCAAGGATAAAGAACCCAGCTGTGGAGAATTCAGCAAATACACACCAGCCATCCAGCAAGAATACAAATTATACCCCTTCTACCGAAGCACCGGAGAGAACAAAAGCAGGAGGCGTGCTGCTCAGTGAAAACACAGGGAGAGAGTGTGCAGAGAGGCGTGTTGTGTCTGGTTCATCAGTGTGCAGAGAGGTGGTGGTGCTGACGCTGTTGCATCTTATAACCCGTTTTTCCAGGTGAAAGAAACCATGTAGGGGTGTGAATTGGGGGGCTGCTGGAGATTTTAATCCTATCTGATTAAGATAATGAAAATGTTGTCATTCAACAGATTTCTTATCTATCTTATCTTCCTCTAAACTGTGTTAAGTGGTCATGTCGGGTTGGGAGTGGGCCGCGCTTGGTCAGTGCTTTTGTCCTGACGGAGGTGTTGAGAGAGGGGCTCAGGAACACAGGTAGGGTGGTTTCCTTACAAATGCTGCATGGCTTCAGGTGGAATTCACGTGTGTATGTCACACATGCTCAATAGTCTCATTGATCTTAGCTTCATGGACTTTGAGGTGATTGCATATGAACACTGAAATGGGAGATATTAATACTAACAATATCACTTCCAGAATGAGGGGGATGTAGTATGGCCTTGATACATAAATCTATCTTCAATGCTTCTAGCTCGGAATTGGACACAATTTGACCTTGAGGTCAACCTTTGCAGACACTATGAACATGCAGCCAGTCACCTTATTCCAAATGTTGACCTAAACCATTCTAATTTATTATGCATGTACAACCAGATTATTTTTTTTACCACTGTGATGAGAAGAGGGAAATTACAGTTTTCTGTCCAGTCTGTGCTTCACCCAAACAGGTCGCTGAAGGGAGGTCTAATTGGCTGGGCAGTAGTGACTGAGGGGCAGAACAGAGACACCACACCATCTGTGCCTCCAACTAGCCGTTAGATTATCCAGCCGGGCTTCCTGGACAACTGACGTCTGCCTGCCTCCCTGTCAACAGCTTGCAGAGAGAACTATTACAAAATAACATACATACAGCTGCTTAAATCATTTGGAGACCCAATCTGTGTACAGTATGTGATGAATCACACACATTCATTATTCAACAAGGGATGCTTCAAATGGTAGTCAGGTAAACTCAGAATTTGGACAACAAGCTCTACAACTTGTTTTATGTTCATTTCATGCAGTACATGATGCATCCTCTACTAGAAAGATGTGCAAAGCTAAAAGTCTTCACAGCCCTGTGATAGAAGGATGATTGCTGTATGCCTTGTAGAAGTGCATTTTTAAATGGATAGTTTTAATCTTCTCTCGATAATGGCTGCTCATGGGAAAGACTGAGCCCCCCCTTTACGAGGCTATATTGATCACAGGCAGGTCAATATCAAGTATGCCTACCATTACGCCCACAATAACAGCACTCTGCAGGAGTTTCAACACAGACACAGGCAGTGAGAGGGTTGGCATGTTTGGCAAAGCCATTAGCTTTGCAAACCTCTGGGCGGTTAATAATGCTCCCTGCTCCGCATGTGTTCTGAATTCAGCATCATTGCAGACATCATCACATTTGGTAGCTATGACCTGTTGAACAGGCTGAATGAAGCCATATGAGCGGAACCAAATCAACCAGTAACCTGGTTAATATTAACTACATCTACCCTCACAACAATTCTATTATACAACTAAATGGACCACTGGAGGCACTGCATTTTGATAGGGGCCAATCAAATAAATCACAGAACATGCAGGACTAAAATAAGTTGATCCAGCTAAAGGTAAATGTTTACCAGTAAAAGATGACATTTAAAAGAGCCAATGTAGATGAAACTGGTGTAACTAAACATGTAGCCGTCATAAACTGAGACAAAGACCTGATTCACAACAGCTTCTGACAACGTGCCCTCTGTGTGAGAGTCTTGCTGGGCAGACTAGTGCCAACAGCTGCCCAAAAATGTACTACACACACACACACACACACACACACACACACACACACACACACACACACACACACACACAAAGCTAGGATGAAATGACTGGCCTGCCCCAACATCCTGCTGACCAACAAGCACAGCTGAACTACAGTTAATTAAAAATGAAAACTGTTCTTGAGCTGAGAATCAACAATTCCAAATATGAGGCTTTGACATGTTATATTGGCAATTGTAAACTAGTCCTACTAGTATGACGACTGGGGTAATGGAAATGAATACAGCACCAAATTTGCTGAAACAGAACCGAGTAGGGTTTGCAAGGTCATTGGCAACCCAGTAAGACTAGAGAGCCTAGGACAGTGTTGCCAAGGCAGCATGAGGCCAGATCGTAGTAGGCCTACCTGACAACTGTGAGATAATTGGCACAGTAGAGTTTAGACCTGTTAATAGAATGCATGATAAGTAACAAGCTTACAGTGAGCAAGGAGAGAGTGCTCGACAATAACACAAAGGAAATTCATGTGATGTTTGCCTTCTGGTTTTGAAGTCAAAGGGCGATAATGTCAATAATAAATGTCAGAGGCACTGGTTAATTGGATTAGGGGTGTAATTGTTATTCTACACGTACAGGATTAATACGCCAAAATTGACACACTGTATCATGCACACCTAGCCCAGACAAAAGCATGGGTGGAGACCGCCTTCTTATTTATCGTGCGTGTCTGTGATCATGGCAGAGATCGACGGATTCCTCATTTTGAATCTTCACCAAGGGGTCGGCTGGGTGATTGAGGCAGAATAGCCGCCCTCCGTACAATTCTAGCAGGCAAGAAGAGCACGCGCCAGGGAGTCTTCCAGTAGGCTGCAGATGACACTTCACGTTCTGACATTTTTTTGTGACTGACTGCTCGAGTGGAAGATAAACTGATGCCGACTCGAGCCATCGATACAGAACTCGAGGTGGTGGAACTGACTGCATAAAATACCTACAATTCACACTGATTTCATTCTGATTTACACCCCATCCTTGCATCGTTGGTTGACATATTTCACTAATGAAATGTGTCATTCTAAGAAATTAATAAAAACATTGTTTGAATTTAAGTCCTGAATTTGTATCAATAATAATTTATGTGTGCATGAGTGTTTGCGTCGACTGTAACCTACAGTGCAGGGCGAACGTTGACCAATGGATCAGAGAAGCATGCGTGGCCATTCATTAATTGATTCATGTGAAGAGAGTACCCATAAAAGACAAATACGCTACTACTTACATCTCAAGCATGATCTCGTTTAAATAAATGCCATCCACTAATTCAATGTATTCCGATAGTTTGGTGCCATCGTTTCCAGATGAATGCCCAGCCGCCTTAACCTGAAAAATAGGACAATACGCCAAATATGTCAGCAAAACCAAATCACTTTTAATTTAGCATTTATTTTTGATACCCAGCTTAATTAGGAGACTCAAATTCCATGAGAATAGTTCATTAGGGTGCCTTACCCAGGCGACCAAAGGCGTGAGCAGAAATTGCTCCAGCAACGGCGTAAAAACCTCGCTTCCCATTTCCTTGTGGTGGACAGCAACAATTCCAGAGAATATGAATTAAATTGTATTTCTCCTTGTCGGGGAATATTCTCAACGTCGGTTTTCACCCCTCTGAACACGACCTTAATTTAGACGCCGTTCATATGCTTGGTTTAATTAAACATAAACTCATTTCGCCGATGAAGAACAAATGTCCATAGACGTCTGGTTTTGCTGAAAAATGTAATTAATCCACAATTCTCCGACCAGCAGCTACCTTAGATTGTCTTGCTACTTACTTACTAAAGGACAAGGAATCCATCAAAAAACATTAAACCATTGAATCCCATCTAGTCTGTGCCTGTAAAGGCAGCTGACCTATCTACAGCTAAATTATGTGCTAAACTAAGACATTAGACCTGTACTGGTAGGCTAATAATATAGAAAATGGTCCATGAAACAAAAATCTAACGTTGAATGATGACGAAGCACAGAGCTATAAACATTAACTGCTTTCCTCCAATGGACGTCGAGTTAGAATATTCTGTAAAAAAAAAAAAAAATGTATATATATGCTCTTCCCATCACGTTCCTTTTAGTCTTGAAGGTTGCATTTTCCCCCGCATAAAGCCAACGATTGTTCCAATTATATATATGCCAGAGATGTCCTTCTCCTATCACTTAGTCACTTGGCTGGAAAAGGGGAATAACGGCTGTATAACCTACTACTGGGTGATTTGAGTCTACTGATGGAGCTCTGCTCTAGACGAAGTATCGCCCCCCTCGACTCCGTTTCCATTCCAGCCTCCTCGTTCATCCGTAGAGGACGTGTCTTCTTCCGCCAAAAATCAAATGCGCTCAAGAAAATAGGGCGCAAGCACATTGTCAGATAGAACAATGAGCTAGTTAGTTCTTTGACGTTGTCATGGACATTTCCCCATCCACATGAAATGCACTATGTTGTATATAGACATAGAGACTAGATTACCAGGGCATAACCTCAAATGTATTATGTTAGGTTGATTCACATTTTATGTGTCAGCTTTGTCAGTGATTATAGGTAAAGTGAGTCTGTCACTAGGCCTATGCATTGTGTGCAGCCTATGTAGGTTATGGGTTGTACTCATATAATAAATGATCTCAAACAAGACTAGAGAAATAATTTGTGTTAACACATAAAGCCCAATAATAATGTCCAGACAAGGAATGAAAGTAAAAAGAAATAGCTGCCAAGCAGTGACTGATTATTCATTGAACTGACAATGGTTGAAGGCATTTCAGTGACACCTTGTGGATATCATACAAAATGTGCACAATGAGGAGGATGAATCGAAGGTTTGTTCCCTCCCATACATAACCTGCAACATGTAAGACTACATGCAAATCCCCGCTGCAACTTCAAAAACAAAATCTAGGGACAGCACAGCAGCACACCATATGCAACTTCATGAACATATTCAATCTCTCCCTATCCCAGTCTATTGTCCCCACTTGCTTCAATATGTCCACCATTGTTCCTTTGTTACCATTGTTACTCTCCAAGAGAGTAAAGATAACTGAACTAAATGACTACTGCCCGTAGCACTCACTTTTGTCATCATGAAGTGCTTTGAGAGGCTAGTTAAGGATCATATCACTTCTACCTTACCTGACACCCTAGACACAATTCAATTTGCTTACCGCCCCAATAGATCCATAGACGATGCAATCGCCATCGCACTGCTCTATCCCATCTTCACAAGAGGAATACCTATGTAAGAATGCTGTTCATTGACTATAGGTCAGCTTTCAACACCCTAGTACCTTCCAAGCTCATCATTAAGCTCGGGGCCCTGGGTCTGAATCCCGCCCTGTGCAACTGGGTCCTGGACTTCTTGACGGGCCGCCACCCAGGTGGTGAAGGTGGGAAACAACACCTCCAATTTACTGATCCTCAACAGAGGGGCCCCACAAGGATGCGTGCTCAGCCCCCTGCTGTACTCCCTGTTCACCCATGACTGCGTGGCCACGCACGCCTCCAACTCAATCATCAAGTTTATAGACGACACAACAGTAGTAGGCCTGATTACCAACAATGACAAGACAGCTTACAGGGAGGAGGTGAGGCCCCTGGCAGAGTGGTGCCAAGAAAATAACATCTCTCTCAACGTCAACAAAACAAAGGAAATTATCTTGGACTTCAATAAAGAGCTGCAAAATCTGGATCCCTACAAATCAGCCGGGCTAGACAATCTGGACCCTCTCTTTCTAAAATGATCAGCCGAAATTGTTGCAACCCCTATTACTAGCCTGTTCAACCTCTCTTTCGTATCGTCTGAGATCCTCAAAGATTGGAAAGCTGCCGCGGTCATCCCCCTCTTTAAAGGGGGACACTCTAGACACAAACTGTTATAGACCTATATCCATCCTGCCCTGCCTTTCTAAAATCTTTGAAAGCCAAGATAACAAACAGATCACCAACCTTTTCGAATCCCACCATACCTTCTCCACTATGCAATCTGGTTTCAGAGCTGGTCATGGGTGCACCTCAACCACGCTCAAGGTCCTAAACGATATCATAACCCCCACTGTGCAGCCATATTCATCGACCTGGCCAAGGCTTTCGACTCTGTCAATCGCCACATTCTTATCGGCAGACTCAATAGCCTTGGTTTCTCAAATGACTGCCTCGCCTGTTTCACCAAGTACTTCTCATAGTTCAGTGTGTCAAATCAGAGGGCCTGTTGTCCACACCTCTGAAAGTCTCTATGGGGGTGCCACAGGGTTAAATTCTCGGGCCGACTCTTTTCTCTGTATACATCAATGATGTCGCTCTGCTGCTGGTGATTCTCTGATCCATGTCTACGCAGACCGCAGAGGACACCATTCTGTATACATCTGGCCCTTCTTTGGACACTGTGTTAGTTAACTTCCAAACAAGCTTCAATGCCATACAACACTCCTTCCGTGGCCTCCAACTGCTCTTAAATGCTAGTAAAACTAAATTCATGCTCTTCAACTGATTGCTGCCCGCACCCGCCCGCCCGACTAGCATCACTATGAACGGTTCTGACTTAGAATATGTGGACAACTACAAATACCTAGGTGTCTGGTTACACTGTAAACTCTCCTTCCAGATTCACATTAAGCATCTCCAATCCAAAATTAAATCTAGAATCAGCTTCCTATTTCGCAACAAAGCCTCCTTCATTAATGGTGCCAAACATACCCTCGTAAAACTGACTATCCTACCGATCCTTGACTTAGGCGATGTCATTTACAAAATAGCCTCCAACACTCTACTCAGCAAATTGGACGCTGTCTATCACAGTGACACCCGTTTTGTCACCAAAGCCCCATATACTACCCACCACTTCGACCTGTATGCTCTCGTTGGCTGGCCCTCACTACATATTCGTCATATTCTGGCTCCAGGTCATCTATAAGTCTTTGCTAGGTAAAGCTACCCACTACCCACCTTATCTCAGCTAACTGGTCACCATAGCAACACTGACCCGTAGCACGCGCTCCAGCAGGTATATTTCACTGGTCATCCCCAAAGCCAACACTTCCTTTGGTCACCTTTCCTTCCAGTTTTCTGCTGCCAATGACTGGAACGAATTCCAAAAATCACTGAAGCTGGAGTCTTATTTCTCCCTCACTAACTTTAAGCATCAGCTGTCAGAGCAGCTTACCGATTACTGTACCTGTACACAGCCAATTTGTAAATAGCACACCTAACTACCTCATCCCCATATTGTTATTTAGCCTCTTGCTCCTTTGCACCCCAGTATCTCTACTTGCACATCATCATCTGCACATCTATCACTCCAGTGTTAATGCTAAATTGTAATTATTTCGCCTTTATGGCCTATTTATTGCCTTACCTCCCTACTCTTCTACATTTGCACACACTGTACATAGATTTTTCTATTGTGTTATTGACTGTACGTTTGTTTATGTGTAACTCTGTGTTGTTGTTCTTGTCGCACTGCTTTGCTTTATCTTGGCCAGGTCGCAGTTGTATATGAGTACTTGTTCTCAACTGGCCTACCTGGTTAAATAAAGGTGAAATAAAAAAATAAAATAAAATAGGGAGCACGCCCCCTATCCACATCGAAGGGACGCAGTGGAGAAGGTGAAAAGCTTCAAGTTCATCAGCGGGGAAGAAAGCACAACAGCGCCTCTTCAACCTCAGGAGGCTGAGGAAATTCAGCTTGGCCCCTAAGACCCTCACAAACTTTTACAGATGTATAATTGAGAGAATCCTGTCGGGCTGTATCACTGCCTGGTATGGCAACTGCACTCCCGTAACCGCAGGGCTCTCTAGAGGGTGGTGCGGTCTGCCCAACGCATCACCAGGGGTACACAGCCTGCCCTCTAGGATACCTACAGCCCCCGATGTCACAGGAAGGCCAATAAGATCATCAAGGACATCAACCACCCAAGCCACAGCCTGTTCACCCCGCTATCATCCAGAGGCGAGGTCAGTACAGGTGCATCAAAGCTGGGACCGAGAGACTGAAAAACAGCTTCTATCTCAAGGCCATCAGACTGTTAAATAGCTGGTTACCATCCAGTTACTCAACCCTGCACTTTAGAGGCTACTGCATACTGCATACTGCATACTGTTTTACTCATTTCATATGTAGATACTGTATTCTATTCTGCTGTATTTTAGTCAATGCCACTCCGACATTGCTTGTCCTATCATTTATATATTTCTTAATTACATTATTTTACTTTTAGATTTGTGTGTATTGTTGTGAATTATTAGATACTACTGCACTGTTGGAGCTAGGAACACAAGCATTTCACTACACCCAAAATATGTGTATGTGACCAGTAAAATTTGATTTGATTTAATTTGAACTCTACCCATCAACTAGCCAGCAGATTCCAACCCTACCGTAACGCTTGTTTACACTGAGCTGCACAAGGGTCGGAATGCAAACATGTATAAGTTAAGACACTGTGAGATATCGGTCAGAGCTGGTGTGACATATCTCACACCGGAAACGCAGTGTCTTATAGCTGATTTATGGTTAATCAGGCAATGCTTGATCTGGCAATGCAGGCCGGAGGCTCCATACGGAAGGTGTGACACAATTGCGGAGCCTCCGGTGGCTTTTGGAGGCCAAATCAAGCCCCGCATGGCGATGCCGAGCACCTCCCAAATTTTGTAACAATGCGGAGGGCTCCGTATAACTTCCTTCACAACAGCTCTGCTCAACAGCTCTGCTCCGTGAAGCGCAGGAGGTATGAATGCCCTGACTTCTGCAGAGGCCGTAGGGTCGGAACGGTAGGGTCGGAATCTGCTGGCTACCCATCAACCATCATGACCAGATCTCAGTTGCACTTGGGGGAAACTACCATACCTACAGTGTGCCTGAGATAGACATGGTCTGCCTTGAAACAATGAATAAAACTAATAGCAACACAGTCAAAATAGAACAGCTACATTCTAATCAGATAGTCTTTAATTATATGTCATTGGCCAAAAACATAGAATACTGTTTTCTTCCATTTGTGCCTTGCCATTGCACATATAATTTATTCTCAAACACACGCAACCCTTTCATTAACCTATTTGGAATGGACTGATTTGTAGGTCCCGGAAATTGATATTGGATTTTTATTTACACTGTTATCAACCTGTAATTACAAACCTAATAGTATGAACTGTGTCTGCAGTTAGGAGGCATACTTTGAGTCCAGCCCAAAGTCATTAGCCTCAAGAGATAAGCCTCAATCAACCTAACTGATTAATTAGTCTGTCTGAATAAATCAAGAGAGGGCAATGCCACCAAAAAGGCAATTTAAACACAATCATTGACATGGAAATGGTTACGTCTGATGGCTCAGCTAAAATCAATGTATAGAAGCACACCACTTTCCTGGAAATAATTACTTGAGGTAATTCATCAGTCTGCTGCGATAACAAAGGAGAGCTTCTGAACTCATTTGAATAACTGTCACGGTGGCTTCCTGTGAACACTATCGCGTTCCCCTGGATGTAGGCCTATGTTTATGCTTAAAAAGAGGACGTTGGGTGGATATTCCATGTGTTCTCTGGTTTGGGCAGGACTTTGAACTAAGACGGGATGTTGTCATACCATTTTTGTAGGAGGGGATTCCAATTCAAATATGCAGCAGGCCAACCCACAGGCCAGACTGAACACATAGATTCTGAAACACTTACAGCTAATTCATACTCATTAAGTACTCATGACTCATGTAATACACATCTACCACAATCTGAATGCAATTAGGTTTTATGTGGAATTAGTCATGGATGTTCTTAGTGGAACTCCATCTTTGTGTTTTTTAAAGGGAGAGCAGTGTGTGTAGACCTTTGTTTTGAAAATGGGATTGTTCTCATCTCTTTTATTCATCCATTATTCATCATGTTTATGTGGTGTGTCACAGAGCAGACTAAGTCATTATTGGTGTTGCAGCGATGTTGGTGCAGTCATAGAGCGACAGCAGCATTCCTTATGCAGCTTAAACACATGGAGGGAAAACAACTCAACAAATTCTTTCAACTTGGTTGGCAACATTCTTAAAAACGCAGACCGCCCCTTTGGCTAAGAAAACTTAAACTCTCCAATGCCAGTGTGCTCAAACAGAGCTGCAGCAGAGGTGAATGGAAAACATTCACATTCGAAATCTTGTTAATTTAGCCTAAAGCAAAGATTCCACTGACCAAGCAATGCCGCAATACCGAAACGCCACGTTTTCTCTGAACACCAATGGGCCTTTCAACAGCAGAGAGGGAGAGGCATTTATCCAGGACTCCCTGATCTTGTGTCTCCTTTACTGAAACTAGAGGCCTCTCCCTCTCTTTTTCTCCGTTATTTTCTTTTATTCTGTTTTTTTTCTCTCCCTCTCACTCTTTTTCTCCAGAAGGAATGACTGTTGTTTCCTGTTAGTTATTTATGTTTCACCACAAACCTTTTAGACTCTTTAGCCAATATGAGAATGTGTACTGAAATACATCACTATAAATGTTACTCTAACACAATGTCAAATGATTGACATTTGCTTTTGGAATGACTGGCCTATTTAGAACATCCTGTGGGGCTGATATAGGAAATCAAACCTAATGCATCAAATCCCTCTTCTGGTGATATAAAGCCCCTGTGGCAAAGTTCAGCCTGATTACAACAAAAATACCAATACATTCCCTTCTGCTTTCCAACAAGACTACAGTATCAACAGCCCAATGTCAAAATAAATATGTCATGTTAGAGTTTCCTAAGAACTTTCAATGATACCTACTGCTCTGGTACACTGTCATGCACTTCAAGCCTCAGTAATCAAAATGACTGACTGTGCCCAGGAGCTAATGTCTTTTTGACAGGTGAGAAATGAGCAGGACCAAGGATAATCACCACCACACATTGTCTGGTAAACTGGGGCAGGGATGAAATTATGTAGAAAATGAAATCTAATTCCATTATTGCTCAGCAAAATTGATATTGTACCCTTTGAATCTCAAGCTTTTGTAGACAGGCTATGGCCAATGTAAAAGCATTTTTATATGTCATATTGTATTCTATCACCTCACTCTTTCTAAATATTTGTGCCTCAGACTTCCTGTTGTAAACATATTTGCACAGTATTTTCACAGCATGGTCTAATGTGTAATCCCTAAAACACAGTAATGATTTCCTGTCAAACCCCCTTAAACCCAAATTTTCACTCCACTGGTGAAAATCTCATTGGAGTTACCAAAAATGAATCACTGTGGTATTATACAGCCTTTCGTCAGTGCCTAGCTATTGTATTCTGGTCAAAGCACACACATCATTTAGAATTGCATTTCCAAGACTATCTGCTTTAAGAAACAAACCATGAAACAATTATTATCTGAGTGCAATCTGACAGCAACATTCAGTGATTGGTCCATAAGACACTAATGGTCCTTGCCTCTGGATACTGTAAGGACAAGAGATCTCAACCTGTCCAAATCCATGGCAACTGGATAAACCTAATAGAATCTCTGGGGGGAAAAAACTGCACTAATCTGTTGCCATACCAACCACAGCCTGCCACCCAATCCTCAGCATGGCTGCTCACACTAATCTCCTTTTTATTATAAGCAGGATGCCCTCCTGAGGGACAGCAAGGGGATCTTTTTGACACGAGGCATAGCGTGTTACAGTGTGAAATTTGAACCCCCCCCGCCCCAAAAAAATAAAACAAACTACACCAAAATGTCCAGTAGCAAGCAGTAATAGGCTCGATAGAAGATATCCATATCTACCGAATTAGTCCCCCAAAGAAGTGAATAATTAAATTGTGTATAGTATATCAATAATTGTATATTTTTTCGTCAATTAGGTTTTTTTCAACAATTATTAATTCTGCCGATGTATACGTACTTCAAATTTCTAAAGTGAAAGAAAAATCTGGGGCCTGTAGTTTTTCCTGATCTGGTAACCAAACCAGCTAAAAATCTGGATCTTATACGTTATTAATCTGTTGTAAAAAGGTTTAATATGGGCTATGATGGGATCAGAATTTTCCTTATTGGGTCACATGGTTTAAAAAAAACTCCTGGATGAAACCCCTGTCAAACTGCAACAACCTTGTACTTGTTCATATGAATTATATGTTAAAGAAGAACTATACACAGACACAGAGAAAGAAACACTCACAAGGCTGAGTTTGCTTCATGCAGGTTTGCATTGTGTAGGCTTTCCCTATGCAAATGTAGGCCGAATAAACCATTTACTCACAGTCTATGTCAGCTATTGTGTTTATTGACTAATTCCAGTTAATAATTTGGGATTAAAAAAGTCTAGCCTTGTCAACACAAATTTGAATATAAATGAAATTGATCCCATTCACATTTTATCACAAACAAATAGGCTATAAACACACAACATTACAGGTTAATTTACCCTGGCCAGAGGGACAGGGCGCATAGTAGGTCCGACTATGCAGCTGCTGTTGTTAGTAGCCTACAGTCGATCAGACAGAAAAATAGTCTTGTTTCCATGCAATACAGCATCCCAGCAAACAGACGTTCCCATTAGGTCCCTTAAGGGTTTTGGCGGAACGTTATTCCACTGACGTTCTGAGAATGTTGCGTGATGGTCCCAAGGAAATGTTTTCTGGGGGTTCTTTGTCAAGTTCCCTGTAAGTTCCCAGGACGTCACTGAGAACCATGTCATGACCTTTTTAAGAGGTTTTCTAGATTTGAACTTTACTAGTCCTTAGGACATTGCATGAGGGTCGCAAGGGAGCATTCTCTGGGGGACCTTTTTATAGTTCCCGGTTTGTCCTGTTTTTAGGACATTCTTGGAATGTTGTGTCATGGTCCCCTGGAGGTTTTGTCTAGTTTCCAGTTTGTCCTGGGACGTCCCTGAGGATGTTTTTAGGACATTCTTAGGACCTTGTGTCATGGTGCCCTGAAGGTCCCCTGAACGATCTAGGGACGTTGTGTCATGGTCTCCTGGAGGTTTTTTCTAGTTCCCGGATTGTCCTGGGGATGTCCCAGAGGAAGTATTTAGGATGTGTCATGGTCCCCTGGAGGATCAAATAAAATAAAATTGTTTTGTCACATGCAGGTAGAAGCTGCTAAGGATCCTTTAGGTCCTAGACTTGGTGCTCCAGCACCACTGCTGTGCAGTAGCAGAGGCATCAGTCTATGACTTGGGTGCCTGGAGTCTTTGACAATTTTTTGGACCTTCCTCTGACACCACCTAGTAAATAGGTCCTGGATGTCAGGAAGTTTGGCCCCAGTGATGTACTGGGGCGTACGCACTACCCTCTGTAGCGCCTTACGTTCAGTTGTCATACCAAGTTGTGATGCAACCGGTTAGAATGCTCTCGATGGTGCAGCTGTAGAACTTTTTGAGGATCTAGGGACCCATGTCAAATCGTTTCAGTCTCCTGAGGGGGAAAAGGTGTTTTCGTGCCCTTTTCACAACTCTCTGGTGTGTTTGGAGCATGAAAACTTGAAACTCTCGGTCCGCTCCACTTCAGCCCCATCAATGTTAATGGGGGCCTGTTCAGACCTCGTTTTCCTAAAGTCTACGATCAGCTCATTAGTCTTGCCCACTTTGAGGGAGAGGTTGTTGTCCTGGTGCCACACTGCCAGGTCTCTGACCTCCTTCCTATAGGCTGTCTCCTCGTTGTCTGTGATCAGGCCTACCCCTTTTGTGTCGGCAGCAAACTTAATGATGGTGTTGGATTAGTGCTTGGCCACGCAGTCGTGGGTGAACAGGGAGTACAGTAGAGGACTAAGCACGCACCCTTGAGGAGCCCCAGTGTTGAGGATATGCATGGCAGATGTGTTGTTGCCTACCCTTATCACCTGGGGGCGGCCCGTCAGGAAGTCCAGGATCCAGTTGAAGAGGGAGGAGTTTAGTCCCTCGATCCTTAGCTTAGTCTTGAGCTTTGTGGGTACTATGGTTCTGAACGCTGAGCTGTAGTGAATGAATAGCATTATCACATAGGTGTTCCTTTTGTCCAGGTGGGAAAGAGCAGTGTGGAGTGCGATTAATATTGCGTCATCTGTGGATCTTTTGGGGCGTTATGCGAATTGGAGTGGGTCTATGGTTTCCGACATGATGGTGTTGATGTGAGCCATGACCAGCCTTTCAAAGCACTTAATGGCTACCAACGTGAGTGCTACGGGCTAAAAGTCATTTAGGCAGGTTGCCTTCGCTCTCTTGGGCACAGGGACTATAGTGGTCTGTTTGAAACATGTTGGTATTAGAGACTCGGTCAGGAAGAGGTTGAAAATGTCAGTGAAGACACTTGCCAGTTGGTCCGCGCATGCTGTGAGTACACATCCTGGTAATCCGTCTGGCCCGCGGCTTTGTGAATGTTGACCTGTTTAAAGGTCTTGCTCACATCAGCTACGGAGAGCGTGATCACACAGTCGTCCGGAACAGCTGGTGCTCTCATGCATGCTTCAGTGTTGCTTGCCTCGAAGTGAGCATAAAAGGCATTCAGCTCGTGTGGTAAGCTTGTGTCAAATCAAATCAAATCACATTTATTTATATAGCCCTTCGTACATCAGCTGATATCTCAAAGTGCTGTACAGAAACCCAGCCTAAAACCCCAAACAGCAAGCAATGCAGGTGTAGAAGCACTGTGGCTAGGAAAAACTCCCTAGAAAGGCCTAAACCTAGGAAGAAACCTAGAGAGGAACCAGGCTATGTGGGGTGGCCAGTCCTCTTCTGGCTGTGCCGGGTGGAGATTATAACAGAACATGGCCAAGATGTTCAAATGTTCATAAATGACCAGCATGGTCGAATAATAATAAGGCAGAACAGTTGAAACTGGAGCAGCAGCACGGCCAGGTGGACTGGGGACAGCAAGGAGTCATCATGTCAGGTAGTCCTGGGGCATGGTCCTAGGGCTCAGGTCCTCCAAGAGAGAGAAAGAAAGAGAGAAAGAGAGAATTAGAGAAAGCACACTTAAATTCACACAGGACACCGAATAGGACAGGAGAAGTACTCCAGATATAACAAACTGACCCTAGCCCCCCGACACAAACTACTGCAGCATAAATACTGGAGGCTGAGACAGGAGGGGTCAGGAGACACTGTGGCCCCATCCGAGGACACCCCCGGACAGGGCCAAACAGGAAGGATATAACCCCACCCACTTTGCCAAAGCACAGCCCCCACACCACTAGAGGGATATCTTCAACCACCAACTTACCATCCTGAGACAAGGCTGAGTATAGCCATGTCACTGGGCAGCTCATGGCTGGGTTATCCTTTGTAGTCCGTAATAGCTTTCAAGCCCTGCCACATCCGACAAGGGTCAGAGACGATGTAGTAGGATTCAATCTTAGTCCTGTATTGATGCTTTGCCTGTTTGATGGTTCATCTGAGGATGTAGCAGCATTTCTAATAAGAGTCTGGATTAGTGTCCCGCTCTTTGAAAGCGGCAGCTCTAGCCTTAAACTTGGTGTTGCCTGTAATCCATGGTTTCCGGTTGGGATACAGTTGAAGTCAGAAGTTTACATACACTTAGGTTGGAGTCATTAAAACTTGTTTTTCAACCACTCCACAAATTTCTTGTTAACAAACTATAGTTTTGGCAAGTCGGTTAGGACATCTACTTTGTGAATGACACAAGTAATTTTTCCAACAATTGTTTACATACAGATTATTTCACTTATAATTCACTGTATCATAATTCCAATGGGACAGAAGTTTACATACATTAAATTGACTGTGCCTTTAAACAGCTTGGAAAATTCCAAAAAATCATGTCATGGCTTTAGAAGCTTCTGATAGGCTAATTTACATAATTTGAGTCAATTGGAGGTGTACCTGTGGATGTATTTCAACGCCTACCTTCAAACTCAGTGCCTCTTTGCTTGTCATCATGGGAAAATCTAAAGAAATCAGCCAAGACCTCAGAAAACAATTGTAGACCTCCACAGGTCTGGTTAATCTTTGGGAGCAATTTCCAAATGCCTGAAGGTACCACGTTCATCTGTACAAACAATAGTATGCACGTATAAACACCATGGGACCACGCAGCCGTCACACCGCTCAGGAAGGAGACACGCTCTGACTCCTAGATATTAACGTACTTTGGTGCGAAAAGTGAAAATCAATCCCAGAACAACAGCAAAGGACCTTGTGAAGATGCTGGAGGAAACAGGTACAAAAGTATCTATATCCACAGTAAAACGAGTCCTATATCGACATAACCTGAAAGGCCGCTTAGCAAGGAAGAAACCACTGCTCCAAAATCGCCATAAAAAAGCCAGACTACAATTTGCAACTGCACATGGGAACAAAGATCGTTTTTGGAGAAATGTTCTCTGGTCTGATAGAACTGTTTGGCCATAATGACCATCGTTATGTTTGGAGGAAAAAGGGGAAGGCTTGCAAGCCGAAGAACACCATCCCAACCATGAAGCACGGGGGTGGCTGCATCATGTAGTGGGGGTGCTTTGCTGCAGGAGGGACCGGTGCACTTCACAAAATACATGGCATCATAAGGAAGGAAAATGATTTAGATATTGAAGCAACATCTCAATACTTCAGTCAGGAAGTTAAAGCTTTGTCGCAAATGGGTCTTCCAAATGGACAATGACCCCAAGCATACTTCCAAAGTTGTGGCAAAATGGCTTAAGGACAACAAAGTCAAGGTATTGGAGTGGCCATCACAAAGCCCTGACCTCAATCCTATAGAAAAATTGTGGGCAGGACTGAAAAGCATGTGCGAGCAAGGAGGCCTACAAACCTAACTCAGAGGCTGTCAGGAGGAATGGGCCAAAATTCACCCAAATTATTGTGGGCTACCCGAAATGTTTGGCCCAAGTTAAACAATTTAAAAGCATTGCTACCAAATACTAATTGACTGTATGTAAACTTCTGACCCACTGGGAATGTGATGAAAGAAATAAAAGCTGAAATAAATCATTCTCTACTATTATTCGGACATTTCACATTCTTAAAATAAAGTGGTGATCCTAACTGACCTAAGACAGGGAATTTTTACTATGATTAATTGTCAGGAATTGTGAAAAACTGAGTTTAAATGTATTTGGCTAAGGTGTATGTAAACTTCCGACTTCAACTGTATGTATGTATGGTCACTGTGGGGACGACGTCATTAATGCACTTATTGATGAGTCGGTGACTGACTTGGTACTCTCAATACCATTGAATGAATCCCGGAACATATTCCAGTCTGTGCTAGCAAAACAGTCCTGTAGCATAGCGTCCGTGTCATCTGACCGTATTGAGCGAGTCACTGGTACTTCCTGCTTTAGTTTTTGCTTGTAAGCAGGAATTAAGAGGATAGAATTATGGTCAGATTTGCCAAATGGAGGGCGTGGGAGCTTTGTTTTGTCTAGTTCCCTGTTTGTCCCCGAGGATGTTTTTAGGACGTTCTTGGGACATTGTGTCATGGTCCCCTGAATGTTCTTGAGATGTTGTGTCATAGTCCCCTGGAGTCTTTTGTCACGTGATGGTTCCAGGTGTCCCAATCCATTATAAGTAAAGTAATGAAATGGCATGGTGGTTAAGGTAAGCGGTTCACCATTCAGCTAAAATAGTGTACACATCTTTATTCAATGATAATATGATTACTTTTGACATGATCACTTAGTACCAACTTTTCAATATGACCCCCACCTGGGATTTAAACTCACAACTTCTGAATTGTGAGCTTAATCTTTCTGCTGAATCACAAATTCTGAATTTCATAAGTCCCCTACACAATCATTGCCGATAATACATCTCTGCACTTAGCAAAAGATTGCAATCTGCACTGCTTTTTTAATTATCAGTTATTCTGACTATTCTCTCATTGATTTAATTGACTTATTTCAGACATTTGAGTTTGGGTTTTCAGTACAGTTGTCTAATGTTGGTGGGGCATATTATTCTGTTTTAATGTTACTTCTTAATATGTAATACTTTTTCTTCAGTGTATTTTTAACAGCTGAGATTTACTTTGAATTGCAAAGTGTAGGGATAGACCTACAGGTGAAATCAGTCATTGATACAGACATGGTGGCATAGCAGGAAGTGTGGAATGGTGTGAACCAAAAGGTTGTGAGTTCAAATCCCAGGTGAGGACATGTTAAATAATAATTACTGAATGAATAGAACATACAATGTAATCATGTGTGTCAAATATGTAAGTTGAAGATACTATATTAAAAGCACCTTGGGTGTCCCTAGCATTGCCAAAAGACAAAGAGATGTGACTGGATAACTTGTTCACCAATCAGGGACTTGATGCCAAGGGGTGATGTGTAATGAAAGTATTGTGCCTTTTGGGGGGGGCTGCCGCTTCTTTGAGACCATAAGGTGACAAACTGGGAACTGGACAAAAGATTTCTGGGGACCATCATACCGGAGGAAAGTGTAGACCGTGCATTGTGTGTTGTAGCCGGGCCCACGCCACCTGCGATTTCCTTGAAACGAATTGGTCAAGACATGCGCTGAGCCTGCAGCAGCACTCCGATGTGAAGGACAGAGAAATTGTTTGCGAGTTGACAAATCATGAGACAAATAACTTTTTTAAAGATGCACTTTGCCCTTCTCTCTTTGCATCTATGTATTATATTAAACTAAATCAAAAGTGGTGTGGCAGTGTCACACCAGATTGAAAAGTGCTGGGGCAAATGCCGCCTCACCACACATTTTCTGGCAGCCCTGCCATAGTTAATACTTGGTGGAAGCCACAGGAGGTTGGTGGCACCTTAATTGGGGAGAACGGGCTTGTGTTAACGACTGGAGCCGAATATGTGGAATTGTATCAAATACATGATTTCGAGGTGTTTGATGCCATTACATTTGCTCCATTCCGGCCATTATTATGAGCCGTTCTCCCCTAAGCAGCCTCCTGTGGTGGAAGCACCATTGGCAGTCATTACAGGTGTGAATAATTTTGAATAAGGTGATTATTGTGGAGGCAGCATCATGTTATGGGTATGCTTGTTACCGACAGGGGCTGGGGAGTTTGTTAGGATCAAAATAAATATGAAAGGAGAAACAGGTAAAAAGTTAGAGGAAAACCTGCCACAATCTTCTGAAAACCTAACTCTGTGATAGCTTTATTTTCCAGCAGAATTACACACATTCTAATGCCTCTTTCCAAGAGGTGTTGAGTGTTCCTGAATGGTCTAGTAGTCACAGTCCTGACTTAAATATTCTTGAAAATCAGTGACAAGCATTGAATATTGTCATCCATCAATGATCCCCATCCAAATGTTGACCCCCAAAAAACATGGATATGTTTCCCTAAGAGTTGTGCAAAGTTAGTAGAATCTTATTCAAAATGATTCACGACTGTAATGGCCACCATGAAAGTTATTGTCATATAAAAATATTATTGATATCAGAAATTTGAATTATTGATGGACCCTCACCACTGAAAGTGAATAAATAATAATGATCTGTTGAATACAGCAAAACAGTGGTTGTCACATTTTATTTTACATCCAGAGAATTAAAATAGGTTTTCAAAGTGCAATAAAAAAACAGACAATTCACTCTACATAACCTTAGAACAAAATAGGGTATGGCCTAAATGTCTGGGTTGTATAACTGACTATAAAGCAGGTAAATATACAGTGTAAGAGACAACCATTATTCATGATGAAGAAGCTAGTACTGTGTTGATAAAAAAAAACATATTCTTATCTTACAAGTCCTTCAACATATACTCACTCACATTGTGATTTAGGCTATTACAGTACAATTACAGCATGGCTGGCAAGCCTGACATTGTACAACCACAGACTTCTAGTTTATCATACCTCATTATCCCTGTGTGCTTCCCAATAATATATAATTTATTCTGCAGTGTGCACTCGTTTACTACTTCCCAAAAATGTAAAAGCATTGGATTGGTGGAGGCATGGGCTAGTGGGAGTTTCCACAATATTTATTGTACGAGTCATTTCCTTTCAAACCGGTGAAGGGAGTGCACACCCGGTTAATTGTGAGAACATGCGCCCTCTTGTGTTCACATTTTTAAACAGCACTGTACCAGAGATGGTTTATAATAACGTAGGCTATGTACCACTCAACAATCCTCATTAAAGGGTACTATCTATCAATAGCTAGGTTTCCATCCAATTTTTGAGATTTTCATGTGAATATGCTAAAATAATATGCGAATTTTCCCACCAGGAGATGTTTCCATCAAACTTTTTTTTTTGCGGAAAATGCGCTGTGCGTGATGACGTTGTGCACATAAAAAGTACGTTTACTGTTAAATTCCCATGTACGGAATTACATGTGTTAAAAGGGTTTCTATCGCATTTTCAACTCTACTGGTGGGTTTGTCACAAAAACTGCTATATAGCCAATGAGCCCACATGCGCTCTAACAAACAGCTCGCAGATACAGTGCGTGTATGATTTAGAACGATGTTAGTTGTATTGGTCAAATGGCAGCCAAGCATTAATCATCATGTCAGCAGAATAACACCATCGATATTTATTTGAAAGGAGCATCAAGCGTCACCTTGCACATTTACCAGCCTGTGAAGTTCATGCTATTTCATCTGTACGGAATAAACTGCATACTTTCTCGGGTCTTAGTGTGAGGACCACACAACATATCACTGCGTGACTCCAAGTTGACTTCAATATTTTATTTAACTAGGCAAGTCAGTTAAGAACAAATTATTATTTACAATGACGGCCAACCAAGCGACCTCCTGCGGGGACGGGGGCTGCCGTCTTGACAAGAGAAACTTAAGACAACAACACAGCATGGTTGCAACACCACATGACAGCATAGTAGCAGCACAAAACATGGTACAAACAATATTGGGCACAGACAACAGCACACAGGCAATAAGGTAGAAACAACAATTCATCATGCGAAGCTGCCACAAATGTCAGTGAGTGTCCATGATATGATAGTTATTCTATAGATATTTGCGCATAAGGGCGTTTCCACCGCCATTTCTCACAATTTTACCGACACAAAAAGATCCTACCATGTCAAACGAACAAATTATCTGTAGGCATTTCATGCTTCAGATAATTAATGAGCATGAAATGTTTGGATGAAAACGTGCTTTATGCTAGATGAATTTGCTTGATGTTGATGGTTATGGTCATTGTGTGGGATACACACAATCACATTAGGAAAGTCAGCAAAACTAAGTTCAAACATCACCCTTCAATCATATTTTCTTTAGAAAAAAATACATTTAGTAAATTTGACATACTGTATGTAATTTGAACAGGAATTGTTCACACTTGCAAGTTGAAGCGACGCAAATCCTATTATTTTGCATATCCGATTCAATTATATTTTTACTGCATTCTGAACAACAAAGCACATTAAATCGGGTATTTCAAGACACATTTCAAACCACATTCGTCGGTGGTTTTAAGGATACAAATATGATTCGTGGCCATGGGACTTGTCTGAATGGCCTAATCTGCAAATTTTTGTTTTTTTAGAACGCCATATCTTGTTGCTTGCTAGCTACTTTGTTGCCAGTTTGACAAGAACTTGTGGTAGCTAACTAGGTTGCTAATTGTTGAATTACAAACAAATGAGTGAATGTGCTAAAAAGCTAGCCAGTTGACTGCTGTGGCAAACCAAAAAGGTCTCATTTTGAAAGTTAGATCATATCTTTTGAGGCTTTAAGTGTTCTTACACTGAATTCGAACCTTCAAAGCAACTGGGAGACTTTCATGGCAGGTATTATTGTCACCTAAGCATGCTACACAACTTCTGAGTGACTAGCACCAAACTTACTGGCGTAGCCATGTAAGCAAATTATTAGTCTGAACAGACAGAAATCCGATTTGTGCACTTATAACTTGCTGTTTGAACAGTGTTTGAACAGTTCCAAAACGGATGTGATTATTAAGACCTGCAGTGTGAACAAGGCCTACATGGGTTGGAGCTGTAAATGCTGCACTGCAACGCCTTCTTCGATGTTTAACGGCTGGCGGCACCCAATAAATGTTGCATTACCGCCACCTACTAGACTGGAGTATAACTCCCTTATACTTTACTTTAAAAATAAATACATTTGAATACAACAAATACCCTCATATCTAACGCTACACTCACAAACATTTTTAAATAAATACCATACTCCACTATATAAATCTATTTAGTCCTACTTTAGGCCAACAGCCTGAAAGGATGCGACACCACCACTTAACACACCCTGTAAATCTTCAAGTCTCGGCACACCCAAATACCTCTCTGCAGCTGCCACCACAACCTCTATTTTCTGCGACTTAAGTTCCATCCCTGGAGTACAATTGATAACCATTGCTGTAAATGCCAAAAATCCAATCTTGCGGAAACATATATCACTTGTTGGTTTATCCCTCTGTATTGGGTACTCACACCACTCTCAGGATCTCTACCCCTTGACCCATCTTCCTCTACTTTCTTCACTGCCTCAGCATATCACAACTTCGGCTCTACTCTAACCCTGGAAACCTCAACCTGCCTCTCTTACTGGACATTTCTGATCCCCAGCCCCATGGGCACCTCTACAATTAACACATACCACTACTTTCCCCAATGCTACACATTCCTGTGTCTCATGCTCTTCTGCACACCTACGAACCTCCCTCCTTCCACATGCCCATAAGCTTGACATCTGTAACAACGTAATGTATTCGGTACAAAAGCCTGTACTTATATATCCTACCATCACTTTGTCAGACAAAGACTCAACATCAAAACTCAAAAGAACAGACAATCACTCTGTTTCTCCACTCTATCTGCGTCACACCAAATGACGAGCATCAAAAACACCAGGAATCTTCCCCTTCAGTTGGTCAACTTTCACATTTACCGCTACCCTTGTAAATCACTCCTTTCAATGGCGCCCTCTTGCCCACATTCGTTTAACAAGGAGCAGCTTCTCCCTCTGACCAGCAGAAACGCAAACAATTATCACAAGACCACTTCTGGTTACTCTCACCGATTCCACAGCACTCAACTCTTTTCACCCACCCTGAAACCACAAATAGATCAGCCAAAAGAAAAGGGTGCACTTTTTCCAAAAACTTCACTCCTACTGTCACAGACTCATCTTTATCCTGACCCTCAGTGCAAGCCTTAGGCTCAAAGTTCACCATACCTACCACCTCTGATACTTCACCCTCATTCACTTCCATTTCTCATCCTGTCTTCAATTCACCGTGCTTGCACTTTCTACCATTCTTCTTTAACAAGAACAACCATCTCACTTTTTTTCTGCTACTTTTAACCAACTCAAGCTCACCCTCTTCCTCCCCCTCTTTCTTAGACCTCCTCTGCCTATTTTTTCCCCCTCCATTCCTCCTTCATATTCCAAGTTTGGCTCTCCTTATGATAATACTGCACTTCTCCTGACATACATCTTGTTCTTGTCTTGTCAAGGGACGCCATTTAACCGGTTGTCACAATCTCCGTACAATCAGCACGAATCCCACGGGATGTAGCGCTCAAAAGTGCATCCCACTTGTAAATCAGCTGCTTCATCATGATGTTCTTCTCCATCAATAGCAACCGCGACGCTATTCCATTTCAAACATGCGCGCCCTTTCTCTCGGATTCGCTTCCTCAGACCCTATGACCCCCGGTCATGCGCTCTATCTGCAAGTCACGGATTGCCCTCCCAGTTACAACGCCTTGTTTTGGAGATGCACAAATAATGTCCTATCAGATATGGTGGAACGTCTTTTGTCCAATCACAGGACACTATTTATTTGCGACGTACTTCCGTGCATGTGATGAACTGTCATGGCAGTAAAATTGTGTAAAGGCTTCATGTTCAATTGAAAAGTATTTCTTATGGTAGTTTGTACTTGAATATGAAACATTTACTGAGGCTTGGGCCCACGCTGGCCAGACTAAATGTGCGGTTGTGCCACCAAAGTGTCTGGAACAGCCATGGAACGATACAAAAAGTGGGTGTGAACTTGGGTGAGAAGTAAGTATACGTCTGACTTAGCTACTTACATATCGTTACACAGTGACAACCGGTCAAGCCTGTGGGCCAACGCTTCAAGTTCATTATTCAACGCAGTGGTGTGCATAGTCTGAGTCAGATATATTTATAAGACGGAATATGTATAGAATATTTGTCCGAATCCTCCTAAATCTGCGTTGCAGTTATGAATGGTCAATTGACTCCCATCAATTCACTCTAACTTCAGATGTGTTCTGATTTCCCCTCTTTTGAAGAAAACTTGAGATCTCAACAGGGAAACTTGCCAGATTTGCAGATGGGTCAGCTGTTGTGCAGGTATAAATCCTAAGCATTTTTTTGAGAGTTTGTAAGTGAATATGCACAAGATGCTCAGACCAGTTACTTGGATGAATTCCACCTCTTTTTACAGCTTGGGGATACAACAGTGATGGTGACAGCTGTCAGCAAAACAAAACCGTCCCCCTCCCATTTTATGCCACTAGTGGTAAGTTAATACTTAATTTTTATTGTAAGTGGGGTCATATGATTTTTTTCAATGCACTTCAAACATATTTAAACACTGCTTTTTGTCTTCCATGTAGGATGGTTCATTGTGTGTGATAATCTCTTTAGTGTAGTAGGCTATAACATAGTGGTTTTAGGTCCCTTGGAGTGATTCAGGTCCCTTGGCTAGAACGGTGTGTTTTTGATTTGACAGGTGGACTACAGACAGAAAGCAGCTGCTGCTGGTAGAATCCCCACTAACCACTTGCGGCGGGAGTTGGGCACCACTGAAAATGAGATTCTGACTAGTAGGCTAATAGGTGAGAAGATGATTCTAACTACTATGCCTTAACTCTTACTCCTCTTACTCCAGTTCTATATTAGATCTAGTGCAAATGCCATTAGCAGACTTAACTGTATCTCTTTATTGTCTCACCTCAGACAGGGCAATCAGACCCCTTTTTCCTGCTGGTTATTTCTATGACACTCAGGTGAGTCAGTATTTATAGTTATTGTTGTACTTATGTAGGTTCATTACTGATATGTTTTTATTTATTTTACCTTTATTTAACTAGGCAAGTCAGTTAAGAACAAATTCTTATTTTCAATGACGGCCTAGGAACAGTGGGTTAACTGCCTGTTCAGGGGCAGAATGATAGATTTGTACCTTGTTTACTCTGTTATTACAAGTTATGCTCTTGATTTTAGTCCTGCGGTGTATATTTTCAGGTCCTGTGTAACCTGTTGGCAGTTGATGGTGTTAATGATCCAGATGTACTGGCTATCAATGGAGGTGAGGAGAGATTGATTTCCTTGTAGAAACATTCACATGATCTTTGTTTGACATCCAGTGATAACATGAACTATTTAACTTCCCTACAGCCTCTGCTGCCCTTACCCTTTCTGACATTCCCTGGAATGGGCCCATTGGTTAGTATCTATTATAGATCTTTGCCCTTTTGTTTTTCTTCGCCTGTATGAGGCTTTTACTAAATGGTTTGTGTTTCGTGGATGTTTTAGGTGCAGTGCGCATTGGCCTGGTGGATGGCGAGTTCCTGGTGAACCCAACACGAAAGCAAATGGCTTCCAGCACTATCAATCTGATAGTGGCTGGAGCACCTCTCAGCCAAGTGGGTTAGTACTGTAGTCCAGCTATATCAGACATCCCTTTTTCCTACAGGATCCTCTCTACCACCCTGAAAAAAATTAAACAAATATTTTTTGTTTTAGTGATGATCGAGGCATCTGCTGAGAATGTGTTGCAGCAGGACTTCTGTCATGCAGTCAAAGTTGGTGTGAAGCACACACAGCAGATCATATTGGCTATTCAGCAGATGGCCAGAGAAGCGAAAGTGACCAAGCGCACCCCTCCCAAAATATTTTCTGCGCCCGAGGAAATGATTGAGCACACACGACAGTAAGACATATTTCTTTCTGACTTGATATATTGAGCACACACGACAGTAAAACATTTCTTTCTGACTTGATATTTCCCATATTTCTTACGTTTTTTTTTTATGGTTACATGACAGCACACGGTTTTGCTTTCAGATTTGCCTCTGAAAAGGTCTATGCTGTTTTCACAGACTTCACTCATGACAAGGTAAGTATTTATGTCTGGTCGTTTTTGCTATTGTGTTTTGGTGGTACTTTTTCATTCAATAAAATCAGTAACTTATTGTGTTTCAGATTTCCAGAGATGACGCCATTAACAAAGTGCGACTAGAAACAGAGGAACAAATAAAAGGTATGTATCACTGCTATATACAGATGTAGGATCTTAATTTGAGACGGTTTGCTACAGCTGGAAAATAATCCTGCAGAAACAGGAAATGTGAATAATAACTAATGAACATTTTTGTAGGTGTTGATACATTTTTCATGAGGGAAAGTCAAGTCTAATTTCAAAGTGGAAATTACAAACTTCAGAAGCATTTTTAAACCTTAAATACAAAGTTTTACATTTCCTGAATTGCAGGAAAGTTATCCTGCAACAGGGGGACACAAATAAATGTTGTTACAAGATTTTTGCAACATCCAAGGTCTTGTGTGTGTTCGTTTACTGTCTAACCGCCTACATACAGTATGCCTGTTTTCTGTAGAGAAATGTCCTCATGCAGAACCTTATGAGGTGATGGAATCCTTCAACATGGTGTCCAAAGAGGTCTTCCGCAATCTGGTTTTGAATGAATATAGGAGGTAAAAATAATGCATGTCTCAGTAGTATTTAGAAAAGTGTCATTAATGTCATTAATAATGTCCTTGTTTTAAAGGTGTGATGGAAGAAACCTGACTTCATTAAGAAATATTTCCTGTGAGGCAGACATCTTTAAGCCCCTTCATGGGTCTGCACTTTTCCAGAGGGGACAGACACAGGTAGGGATCTGGCGTTATAAAAAAGTGCTCAGTGTAGGCGTGCTATTCATTTTGGGGACATTGGAAAGTTGAAGAGAGGAGAAATATATTTGCAGAGTCTGACTTGTTTTGGGTTGTTTATCATTGTATCTAGCCTAGTTAGTAAAGCCTTTTCTATCTAGGTTCTGTGCTCTGTAACATTTGACTCCTTGGAGTCCAGTATTAAAACAGACATCATTACTACAGCATTAAGGTAAACTTATACATTATTAATTACAGTCCTTTTGAATGCAAGTTTCAAGCAAGTGTGTGTGTGTGTATATATATGTTAGCTGAAACGAGTTGCTCTCTTTTAACAGTGGAGTCAAAGACAAGAATTTCATGCTTCACTATGAGGTGAGTATCACAATATGTAAATAATAAGGATTCCAGTAGGATTTGCTTATTGGTTTGGTATTGCAGAACAAAATCTGCATGGGCTGAAATTAACTTTTTCTGTTTCAGTTTCCTCCTTACGCAACCAATGAGATTGGAAAGATGAGTGGAATGAACAGAAGAGAGCTTGGTCATGGTTAGTATGTTGGTATGGATTAAAATATGCCCATGGGTAGTGTGTGGGTGGCATGCCTAAGTTCATGTGACTATTTAAATAATATTCTGTTTCTATGTTGACAGGGGCACTGGCGGAGAAGTCTTTGAGACCTGTCATCCCAAAAGACTTCCCCTTCACTATTAGAGTCACCTCTGAGGTTTTGGAGTCTAATGGTGAGTTCTGTGGATGACCTCCATTTTGCTTCTAAATTTTTTCAGACCACTTCTTATTATAAGCTTAGTTGCCAAATCTTAGTCATTTCAATGATTGTATGATGAGCGCACTCTCGTTCTCTCAGGTTCCTCGTCGATGGCGTCAGCATGTGGAGGCAGTTTGGCTTTGATGGATGCTGGTACAATACTTAACTTTTTTTTAACATTTTTGTTGCTGATTCTTTCATTTACAGTGAGACATAGCACTTCTGTGTTCCAGGTGTGCCTATTACATCAGCTGTGGCAGGTGTAGCTATTGGACTCATCTCCAAGGCAAACCCAGAGAAGCCATCGGAAATCCAGGACTACCGAATACTGACTGATATTCTGGTACTCAATATTACTAGTATTTTTCTCACCATTCCTAAAGCGAACTACATTTTCTATGGAATACCACATGTACTATAATCATAAGATCCCCTTTCTGTAGAACTGTTTTATGTGTTTTCTGTCACAACAGGGAATCGAGGATTACCTAGGAGACATGGACTTCAAACTGGCTGGAACAAATAAGGGTATCAATGCCTTACAGGTACTGTAGCTGAACATCCATTGGTTTCTCTCTGCTGTCGTATTTTGTTGACTGTTTCTTTTTGCTATAATGTATGCTTCCTCCTAGGCTGATGTGAAGATTCCAGGCTTACCTCTGAAACTTGTAATGGAGGCTATTCAGCAAGCCACAGGTGACATGAAAGACATGCCCCATAAATAGCTATCTAGCTATCTATGCATTCTCTAGAGAGATAAATATTGAAGTCACCACCCTCATTTTATATCCTTACAGTTGCCAAGAGGGAGATTTTGGGCATCATGAACAATACCATTGCCAAGCCCAGGGCTAACAGAAAGGAGAATGGTCCGGTTGTCGGTAAGACTCTTGGTTGCTAGTCCTTTTTCATTCCCATTATTTATGTATTTTGCTTTCAAGGTATGTTTCCTGTCTGTTGTAGAAAATGTCAGAGTCCCGGTCTCCAGACGAGCACGCTTTGTTGGGCCAGGGGGCTATAACCTCCGCAGACTACAAGCTCAAACAGGTAACATTTACCCCAACACATTAGCTCTCTTCATCGCTGCATAGTGTATGGCTGGGTTCCCTGTTCCAAAGTGTTTTTTTTCCTCCACCTTTTATTTAACCAGGTAGGCTAGTTGAGAACAAGTTCTCATTTACAACTGCGACCTGGCCAAAATAAAGCAAAGCAGTGCGACACAAACAACAACACAGAGTTACACATGGAATAAACAAACATACAGTCAATAGCACAATAGAAAAAGTATATATACAGTGTGTGCAGATGAGGTAAGATAAGGGAGGTAAGGCAATAAATAGGCCATAGTGGCGAAATAATTACAATTTAGCAATTAAACACTGGAGTGATAGATAAAGATGAATGTGCAAGTAGAGATACTGGGGTGCAAAGGAGCAAAAAAATAACAGTATGGGGATGAGGTAGTTGGATGGGCTATTTACAGATGGGCTATGTACAGGTGCAATGATCTGTGAGCTGCTCTGACAGCTGGTGCTTAAAGTTAGTGAGGGAGATATAAGACTCCAGTTTCAGTGATTTTTGTAATTCGTTCCAGTCATTGGCAGCAGAGAACTGGAAGGAAAGGCGGCCAAAGGAGGAATTGGCTTTGTGGGTGACCAGTGAAATATACCTGCTGGAGCGCGTGGTGGTAGTCAGTTTTACAAGGGTATGTTTTGTAGCATGAATTAAGGATGCTTTGTTGCGAAATAGGAAGCCGATTCTAGATTTAATTTAGGATCGGAGATGCTTAATGTGAGTCTGGAAGGAGAGTTTACAGTCTAACCAGACACCTAGATATTTGTAATTGTCAACGTATTCTAAGTCACATCTGTCCAGAGTAGTGATGCTGGACGGGCAGGCAGGTGCGGGCAGCGATCGGTTGAAGAGCATTAATGTAGTTTTACTTGCATTTAAGAGCAGTTGGAGGCAACGGAAGGAGAGTTGTAATGGCACTGAAGCTCGTCTGGAGGTTAGTTAACACAGTGTCCAAAGAAGGGCCAGAAGTTTACAGAATGGTGTCTGTGTAGAGGTAGATCAGAGAATCACCAGCAGCAAGAGAGACATCATTGATGTCTCCTTCCAGTTCTCTGCTGCCAATGACTGGAACAAACTGCAAAAATCTCTGAAGCTGGAGACTCTTACCTCCCTCACTAGCTTTAAGCACCAGCTGTCAGAGCAGCTCACAGATCACTGCACCTGTACATAGCTTATCTGTAAATAGCCCATCCAATCTACCTCATCCCCATACTGTATTTATTTATTTATTTATCTTGCTCCTTTACACCCCAGTATCTCTACTTGCACATTCATCTTCTGCACACCCTACCACTCCAGTGTTTAATTGCTATATTGTAATTACTTCGCCACCATGGCCTATTTATTGCCTTACCTCTCTTATCCTACCTCATTTGCACATGCTGTATATAGCTATTTCTACTGTATTATTGATTGTATGTTTGTTTATTCCATTGGTAACTCTGTTGCATGTGTCGAACTGCTATGCTTTATCTTGGCCAGGTCGCAGTTGCAAATGAGAACTTGTTCTCAACTTGCCTAGCTGGTTAAATAAAGGTGAAAAAGAGAAGAGTCGGCCCGAGAATTGAATCCTGTGGCACCCCCATAGAGACTGCCAGAGGTCTGGACAACAGACCCTCCGATTAGACACACTGAACTCTGTCTGAGAAGTAGTTGGTGAACCAGGCGAGGCAGTCATTTGAGAAACCAAGGCTGTTGAGTCTGCCAATAAGAATGTGGGGATTGACAGAATCGAAAGCCTTGGCCAGGTTGATGAATACAGCTGCACAGTATTGTCTCTTATTGATGGCGTTTATGATATTGTTTAGGACCTTGGTGTGGCTGAGGTGCACCCATGACCAGCTCTGAAACCAGATTGCATAGTGGAGAAGGTACGGTGGGATTCGAAATGGTTGATGATCTGTTTAACTTGACTTTCGAAGACCTTGAAAAGGCAGGGTAGGATAGATATAGGTCTGTAGCAGTTTGGGTGTTTGGCAGTTTCTCCCCTTTGAAGAGGGGGATGACCACGGCAACTTTCCAATCTTTGAGAATCTCAGACGATACGAAAGAGAGGTTGAACAGGCTAGAAATAGGGGTTGCAACAATTGCGGCGGATCATTTTAGAACGAGAGGGTCCAGATTGTCTAGCCCGGCTGATTTGTAGGAGTCCATATTTAGCAGCTCTTTCAGAACATCAGCTATCTGGATTTTTTTTCTCACCTTTATTTAACCACGTAGGCTAGTTGAGAACAAGTTCTCATTTGCAACTGCGACCTGGCCAAGATAAAGCATAGCAGATGCACATTTTTGCTTATAAAAGCTAGCCTTAGCTTTCCTAACTTCCTGTGTATTTTGGTTCCTAACTTCCCTGAAAAGTTGCATATCAGGGGGGCTATTCAATGCTAATGCAGAACGCCACAGGATGTTTTTTTGCTGGTCAAGGGTAGTCAGGTCTGGATTTGGGTGAAGTAGAAATGGGGGAGGCTTGGGCAAGTTGCTATGGGGGGTGCAGGCTGTTGACTGGGGTAGGGGAAGCCAGGTGGAAAGCATGGCCAGCTGTAGAAAAATGCTTATTGAAATTCTCTATTATCGTGGATTTATGGGTGGTGACCTAGCCTCAGTGCAGTGGGCAGCTGTGAGGAGGTGGTCTTATTCTCCATGGACTTTACAGTGTCCCAAAACTTTTTGGAGTTTGTGGTACAGGATGCAAATTTCTGTTTGCAAAAGCTAGACTTTGCTTTCCTTAACTGCCTGTGTATATTGGTTCCCAACTTCCCTGAAAAGTTGCATATCACGGGGGCTATTAGATGCTAATGCAGTACGCCACAGGATGTTTTTGTGCTGGTCAAGGGCAGTCAGGTCTGGCGTGAACTAAGGGCTATATCTGTTCCTGGTTCTACATTTTTTTTGAATGGGGCATGCTTATTTAAGATTGATGAGGAATAAAAATAATAACCAGGCATCCTCTACTCACGGAATGAGGTCAAGATCCTTCCAGGATACCCGGGTCAGGTCGATTAGAAAGGCCTGCTCGCTGAAGTGTTTTAGGAAGCGTTTGACAGTGATGAGGGGTGGTTGTTTGACCGCAGACCCATTACGGACGCAGGCAATGAGGCAGTGATAGCTGAGATCCTGGTTGAAGACAGCAGAGGTGTATTTGGAGGGCAGGTTGGTTAGGATGGTATCTATGAGGGTGCCCGTGTTTATGGATTTGGGGTTGAACCTGGTAGGTTCATTGATAAATTGTGAGATTGAGGACATCAAGCCTAAATTGTAGGATGGCCGGGGTGTTAAGCATGTCCCAGTTTAGGTCACCGAACAGCACGAGCTCTGAAGATAGATGGGGGGGCAATCAATTCACATATGGTGTCCAGGGCACAGCTGGGGCAGAAGGTGGCCTATAGCAAGCGGCAACGGTGAAAGACTTGTATCTGAAAAGGTGGATTTTTAAAAGTAGAAGCTGAAATTGTTTGGGCACAGACCTGGATAGTAAGACAGAACTCTGCAGGAGATTGCAACTCTGTCTCCTTTGGCAGTTCTATCTTGTCGGGAAATGTTATCGTTAGGGATGGAAATGTAAGTTTTTTTTTTGGTGGCCTTCCTAAGCCAGGATTCAGACACGGCTAGGACATCCTGGTTGGCAGGGTGTGCTAAAGCAGCGAATAAAACAAACTTAGGGAGGAGGCTTCTAATGTTAACATGCATGAAAGCAAGGCTTTTACGGTTACAGAAGTCAACAAATGAGAGCGTCTGGGGAATGGGAGTGGAGATAGGCACTGCAGGGCTTTGATTAACCTCTACATCACCAGAGGAGGAGTAGGATAAGGGTACGGCTAACGGCTATAAGAACTGATCGTCTAGTACGTTCAGAACAGAGAGTAAAAGGAGCAGGTTTCTTGGCGCGGTACAATAGATTCAAGGCATAATGTACAGACAAAGGTATGGTACGATGTGAATACAGTGGAGGTAAACCTAGGCATTGAATGACGATGAGAGAGGTATAGTCTCTAGAGACACCATTTAAACCAGGTGAGGTCACCGCATGTGTGGGAGGTGGAACAAATGGGTTAGCTAAGGAATATTGAGCAGGGCTGGAGGCTCTACAGTGAAATAAGACTAATCACTAACCAAAACAGCAATGGTTAGTAACAACATTAGGGAGTAGCTGGGCGAACTGGAGGCATGGCGACAGCTAGCGGGCCGGGGCTAGCAGAATGGCTTTAGAGGGACGTTGCGACGGAGGACGTCTGTTGTAGCCGCCTTGTGCGGTTACGTCGGCAGACCATTTGTGATGGATCAGCAGGGCTCCGTGTAGTAAAAGGGTCCAGGCCAATTGGAAAAATGGGTATAGTAGCCCAAGAAATTGGCTGATGGACCTCTTCAACTAACAGTCCGATATGCTCTAGACAGCTAGCGGGCTGCGGCTAGCAGATGAGCATTCAGGGGACGTCGCGACGGACGAGCCTGTTGAAAACCCCCCCCGGGTAGATTACGTCGGTAATCCAGTCGGGATGAATCGGCGGGGCTCCGTATCGGCAGTAAAAGGGGTCCAGGCCAATTGGCAAAATAGGTATTGTGTATGGTGGGAAATCTGTTGCAAAGTATTTCCACGCATAATATATACAGTTGAAGTCGGAAGTTTACATAGACCTTAGCCAAATACATTTAAACTCAGTTTTTCACAATTCCTGACATTTAATACTAGTAAAGATTCCCTGTCTTAGGTCATTTAGGATCACCATTTTATTTTAAGAATGTGAAATGTCAAAAAAGTATAGCGAATTATTTATTTCAGCTTTTTTCTTTCATCACATTCCCAGTGGTCAGAGGTTTACATCGACTCAATTAGTATTTGGTAGCATTGCCTTTTAAATATTTCAAAGTTGTGGCAAAATGGCTTAAGGACAAAGTCAAGGTATTGGAGTGGCCATCACAAAGCCCTGACCTCAATCCTACAGAAAATTTGTGGGCACATCATGTCAAATGTTTCGGGTTGCCTTCCACAAGCTTCCCACAATAAGTTGGTTGAATTTTGGCCCATTCCTCCTGACAGAGCTGGTGTAACTGAGTCAGGTTTGTCGGCCTCCTTGCTCGCACACGCTTTTCAGATGTGCCCACAAATTTTCTGTAGGATTGAGGTCAGGGCTTTGTGATGGCCACTCCAATACCTTGACTTTGTCCTTAAGCCATTTTGCCAGAACTTTGGAAGTATGCTTGGGGTCATTGTCCATTTGGAAGACCCATTTGCGACCAAGATTGAACTTCCTGACTGATGTCTTGAGATGGTGCTTCAATATATCCACATAATTTTCCTTCCTAACGATGCCATCTATTTTGTGAAGTGCACCAGTCCCTTCTGCAGCAAAGCACCCACACAACATGATGCTGCCACCCCCGGGCTTCACACTTGGGATGGTGATCTTCGGCTTGTAAGCCTCCCCCTTTTTCCTCCAAACACAACGATGGTCATTATAGCCAAACAGTTCTATTTTTGTTTCATCAGACCAGAGGACATTTCTCCAAAAAGTACGATCTTTGTCCCCGTGTGCAGTTGCAAACCGTAGTCTGGCTTTTTTATGGCGGTTTTGGAGCAGTGGCTTCTTCCTTGCTGAGCGGCCTTTCAGGTTATGTCAATATAGGACTCGCTTTACTCTGGATATAGATACTTTTGTACCTGTTTCCTCCAGCATCTTCACATCTTTGCTGTTCTGGGATTGATTTGCACTTTTCGCACCAAAGTACGTTAATCTCTAGGAGACAGAACGCGTCTCCATCCTGAGCGGTATGATGGCTGCGTGGTCCCATGGTGTTTATACTTGCGTACTATTGTTTGTACAGATGAACGTGGTACCTTCCGGCATTTGGAAATTGCTCACAAGGATTAACCGGACTTGTGGAGGTCTACAATTCTTTTTCTGAGGTCTTGGCTGATTTCATTTGATTTTCCCATGATGACAAGCAATGAGGCACTGAGTTTGAAGGTAGGTCTTGAAATACATCCACAGGTACACTCAATGAGCTATATACGGCCATAAGCAAACAGGAAAATGCTCATCCAGGGGCAGCACTCCTTGTGGCCGGAGACTTTAATGCAGGGAAACTCAAATCTGTTCTACCTAATCTCTACTAGCATGTTAAATGTGTAACCAGAGGGAAAAAAAACTCTGGAGCACCTTTACTCCACACACAGATGTGTACAAAGCAATCCCTCGCCCTCCATTTGGCAAATCTGACTATAATTCTATCCTCCTGATTCCTGCTTACAAGCAAAAATTAAAGCAGGAAGCACCAGTGACTCGGTCAATAAGAAAGTGGTCAGATGAAGCAGATGCTAAGCTACAGAACTGTTTTGCTAGCACAGACTGGAATATGTTCCGTGATTCTTCCGATGGCATTGAGGAGTACACCACATCAGTCACTGGCTTCATAAATAAATGCATCGATGACATCGTCCCCAACCAGAATCCATGGATTACATGCAACCTCTGCACTGAGCTAAAGGGTAGAGCTGCCGCTTTCAAGGAACGGGACTCTAACCCAGAAGCTTTTAAGAAATCCCGCAATGCCCTCCGATGAACCGTCAATACAGGGGCTAAGATTGAATCGTACTACACCGGCTCTGACGCTCGTTGGATGTGGCAGGGCTTGCAAACTATTACAGACTACAAAGGGAAGCACAGCCACAAGCTCCCCAGTAACACAAACCTACCAGACGAGCTAAAATACTTCTATGCTCACTTTGAGGCAAGTAACACTGAAACATGCATGAGAGCACCAGATGTTCCGGATGACTGTGCGATCACGCTCTCCATAGTAATACCTTCTTAACAGGTCAACATTCACAAAGCCGCAGGGCCAGATGGATTAGCAGGCCGTGTACTCCGAGCAACTGGCTAGCATCTTCACTGACATTTTCAACCAGTATGAGTATGTAATACCAATATGTTTCAAGCAGACCACCATAGTCCCTGTGCCCAAGAACACTTAAGATAACATGACTACCGACCCGTAGCACTCAGGTTTGTAGCCATGAAATGCCTTGAAAGGCTGGTCATGGCTCACATGAACACCATTATCCCAGAAACCCTAGACCCACTCCAATTTGCATACCGCCCTAACAGATCCAAAGATGATGCAATCTCTATTGCACTCAACATTGCCCTTTCCCACCTGGACAAAAGGAACACTTATGTGAGAATGCTATTCATTGACTACAGCTCAGCGTTCAACACCATAATGCCCTCAAAGCTCATCACTAAGCTAAGGATCCTGGGACTAAACACCTCCCTCTGCAACTGGATCCTGGACTTCCTGACGGGCCGCCCCAGGTGGTAAGGGTAGGGAACAACACATCTGCCACGCTGATCCTCAACACGGGGGCCCCTCAAGGGTGTGTGCTCATTCCCCTCCTGTATTCCCTGTTCACCCACGACTGCGTGGCCAAACACGACTCCAACACCACCATCAAGTTTGCCGATGACAACAACGAGACAGCCTATAGGGAGGAGGTCAGAGACCTGGCCGTGTGGTGCCAATATCAACAACCTCTCCCTCAACGTGATCAAGACCAAGGAGATGATTGTGGACTACAGGAAATTGAGGACCGAGCACACCCCTATTCTCACTGACGGGGCTGTAGTGAAACAGGTTGTGAGCTTCAAGTTCCTTGGTGTCCACATCACCAACAAACTATCATGGTCCATACACACGAAGACAGTCATGAAGAGGGCAAAACAAAGCCTATTCCAGGTCAGGAGACTGATTTTAAGATTTGCATGGGTCCTCAAATCCTCAAGGTTCTACAGCTGCACCTGACCGCAAGGCACTACAGAGGGTAGTGTGTACAGCCCAGTACATCACTGAGGACAAGCTTCCTGCCATCCAGGACCTCTATACCAGATGGTGTTAGAGGAAGGCCCTAAAAATGGTCAGACTCCAGCCACCCAGTCAGACTGTTATCTCTGCTACGGCAAGCGGTACGGGAGCACCAAGTCTAGGTCCAGAAGGCTTCTTAACAGCTTTTACCCCCAAGCCGTAAGACTCCTGAACAGCTAATCAAAGGGTTACCCAGACCCCTCTTTTACGCTGCTGCTACTCTGTTTATAATCTATGCATAGTCACAGGTAGTCATACCTCGACTACCCAGTGCCCCCGCACATTGACTCTGTACAGGTACCCCCTGTATATAGCCTCTTGTCATTTGACTGTTGCTGTTTAATTATTTGTTGCTTTTATTTTCAATTTTTATTAACTTGAGGCATTGTTGGTTAAGGGCTTTAAGTAAGCATTTCACATTCTACACCTGTTGTTTTCGGCGTATGTGACATAACATTTGATTTGTCGTGACAAGGTAGTATTGGTATACAGAAGATTGGTATACAGAACATATTTTGGTAAAAGATGAAGTCCATATTATGGCAAGAACAGCTCAAATTAGCAAAGAGAAACAAAAACCCATCATTACTTTAAGACATGAATGTCAGTCAGGGCGGAAAATGTCAAGACCTTTGAAAGTTTCTTCAAGTGCAGTTGCAAAAGCCATCAAGCTCTATGATCTAACTGGACCGCTACAGGAAAGGAAGACCCAGAGTTACCTCTGCTGCAAAGGATACATTCATTAGGCTTACCAGCCTCAGATTGCAGCCCAAATAAATGCTTCACAGAGTTCAAGTAACAAACACATCTCAACATCAACTGTTCAGAGGAGACTGTGTGAATCAGGTCTTTGTGGTCGAATTGCTGCAAAGAAACCACTACTAAAGGACACACAAATCCGTCCTTTGGTCTGATGAGTCAAAATTTGAGTTTTTTTGTGTGCAAAGCTGTCATCAAGGCAAAGCTTGGCTACTTTGAAGAATCTCAAATATATTTTTATTTGTTTAAAACTGAGGTTACTACATGATTCCATGTTTGTTATTTCATAGTGTTGATGTCTTCACTATTATTCTACAATGTAGAAAATAGTCAACATAAAGAACCTGTGAATGTGTACGTGTGTTCAAACTTTTGATTGTGTGTGTTTAAAAAAAAATACATATATATATATATATATATATTATGTTTAATGAGGAGTAATTATCTTTGAAAGACAGGGTCCTGAAAAAGGGACGTTCTCTTTTTCAGGACCCTGTCTGTCAAAGATAATTCGTAAAAATCCAAATAAATTCACAGATCTTCATTGTAAATGGTTTAAACACTAGTTGTCATTATTTGGCAATCTCAACACTGTGCGTTACAGGGGAGACCTCCTCCCTCATGTGGTACCCTTCCTGCAGGCTCATCCTGACTTGACCCTCCAGCATGACAATGCCACCAGCAATACTGCTCGTTCTGTGCGTGATTTCCTGCAAGACAGGAATGTCCGTGTTCTGCCATGGCCAGCGAAGAGCCTAGATCTCAATCCCATTGAGCACGTTTGGGACCTGTTGGATCGGAGGGTGAGGGCTAGGGCCATTCCCCCCAGAAATGTCTGGGAACTTGCAGGTGTCTTGGTGGAATAGTAGGGTAACATCTCACAGCAAGAACTGGCCAATCTGGTGCAGTCCATGAGGAGGAGATGCACTGCAGTACTTAATGCAGCTGGTGGCCACACCAGAAACGGACTGTTACTTTTGATTTTGACACCCCCTTTTGTTTAGGGAAACATTATTCAATTTCTGTTAGTCACATGTCTGTGGAACTTGTTCAGTTTGTCTCAGTTGTTGAATCTTATGTTCATACAAATATTTGTTAAAATATGTTAATTAAGTTTGTTGAAAAACACAGTTGACAGTGACAGGACGTTTGTTTTTTTTTGCTGAGTTTATATGTTCAAAAGTTTGGGGTCACTTAGAAATGTCCTTGTTTTTGAAAGAAAAGCACATTTTGTGTCCAATAAAATAACATAAAATTGATCAGAAACAGTGTAGACATTGTTAATGTTGTAAATGACTATATATATGCAATCGTATACAAATGTAAGCAAGGTTTAAAATCATTGTTTTAGTCAAGTGCTATGTCTGTTTGCACTCAAGAAAACATCTGCCTGCTGCTGAATCTAGTTGATGATCCCTGGTGTATGGGGAGATTACAGGTTGTTGTGTGTGTGTGTGTGGTTGTTTTGTGTCATTGGATAGGTGTGACGATAAGCCAGGTGGATGAGGAGACCTTCTCTGTGTTTGCACCTACTCCTGGTGCCATGAATGAAGCCCAGGAGTTCATCACAGAAATCTGCAAAGATGATGTGAGTCCAACCTAGTCTAATTCCACTGTATTGCCAAATTTCTTACAATTCCTCATTTTTATTTACTCCTCATTAAACATAATTGTACTATATTCTCCAAAAAGGCAGTACTTACCCACATCAGTACTGATATGAATCTGAGGATGTCTTTTTTTTCTTCCTTTCAGCAAGAGCAGCAGCTGGAGTTTGGTGCTGTTTACACTGCCACCATCATGGAAATAAGGTACACACTGCTGCGTTATTGGGGGCTGCTGTTTCATCTGTGATGCAGTCAAGTTTTTAAAATGTTTGTTCCATTGATTGATTTAAATATTGGATTGCTGAACAGGTAGCTTCATGACTTGCTGCACTTCTGTCTCCTTTCAACCACAGGGACATTGGTGTCATGGTGAAGCTGTATCCCAATATGAGTGCTGTTCTGCTCCATAACTCTCAGCTGGACCATAAACGGGTAAGAGTCCCAGAATACCATGCAGGGATTACAGGAACTTCAACATGTATTACGTTTTACAGATGTTACCAGTTTGTAAAGGGTTGCATGTGTTGGCTTGTTTTCAGTTATATTTACAATAAGTTGTAATTTGTGTGATTTTAAAAAGTAATCCATTAATAAACAATGTTTCAGCTAAAATTGTTGTTTCAGAGTGAAATAATTGTACATGTTGAATTTGTCCAGATAAAACACCCAAGTGCTATTGGATTAGAGGTTGGACAGCAGATTCAGGTATGTATTGCAGTCTTCTGACCTTCTTAATTTGCTTGACTTCTTGACTAATATTCTTTCTCTGATGGAATGCTATCAACAGGTTAAATACTTTGGGCGAGACCCAACAGATGGAAGAATGAGGCTTTCAAGGAAAGTGTTACAATCTCCAGCAGCAACAGTTGTTAAGACACTGAGTGAGAAACAGAGCATCACCATGGGCACAGGGAATGGCCAAGCAACCAGCAACTCGTCTTGACTCCCCTTATCCTCCTAGACACGGACCAACTGTCCAGTCGCCATCCACAGTCTATCTACCCTGACTTCTCTGAACTACCATTTGTCATTTACTCACCAACATCCTCCAAGCACTGGTTGCTGTACTCTCATTCTCTGTTGATTTCAGCAATGATATCAGCTTGGTGGTCATAGGATTTTGAGTTGTCAAATAACAATATGCTGTCAGTTTGTTTATCTATTTTATACAATGAATAATAAATATGTAAACTAAACATTCCATTGTTTTACATTCACTTGACTTGAACCTGTGACTGCTCATGCCATATTCCAATATTCTACCTACTCATTGTTAGTACTACAATATTTAGTTGGCTGTTTAAATTGAAATCAACAGCATTCTTTTTCCTATATTGTAAGCAAAGCAGAGACTGACAGGTCTGTATTCCAACCATATCGAAACTATTACAGCATTAACGCCATAGTACTGGTTTCCGTAGCCCCTCAGAGGAGACCCCGCGGCGGTAGCTGTTTGATTGACGTAGGGGAAGAAAAAGATCGGATTACAAGATGGCGGTCTGTGGACGATAGTGAAGAGGCCGTCGTAGTTGTTTTCAACGGTGAATTTTACAGTTCGATAGATATCCTGCTTTCTGCGGGTAAAAAAAAAAAACAATCAGCCGCGTAATATGTTCATTAATTAGCACATTATTGTAAATCATACTCAGATGTATGTCTGGGACATGCGGGTAGAAACACGTTTGAAGCTCGGGGATAAGAACATAGCTAGACAACTATTTTAAAGATCGGGTGAACTAACGTTAGTGTTGGCTTGCTAACGCGTTAGTTTTTCCTCAAGGTAACTATGTCGGATACTCGGCGGCGTGTGAAAGTATACACGCTGAATGAAGACCGACAGTGGGACGACAGGGGCACAGGACATGTCTCGTCTACCTTTGTCGAACGACTAAAGGGAATATCATTATTAGTTCGGGCCGAATCCGACGGTGAGTTGCTAACTAGCATATCTTATAAGTAGATGATGGCTCGTCACGTTTGTTTTGTTCGTAGTTAGCCAGCTAGCTGGTAGCTAGCACAGGCCTCCCATTCAATAATTCCACATCGCTAGCTAGTTTGCGAACGATCACCTTACTAACCAACTAGTTAGCGAGATCAGTTGGCAATCAATTGTTATTAGCTCACTAGCTACAAACGTAACTGCTGATGTCGACGTGTATGAGTTATTCTAGCCAACTACTGTAGCTAAATCACTATATTGCTAATACTGTCTGATTAACGTTATGTAGTTTGTTTTACGTTTAACGTTATTTGTAACCGTATGGGTGATTAGACTTGAAGATAACTGATTTGTTTTAATTATCGATGTAACGCTAGCATAACGTTAGCTAGCCAGTACTTGCAATATAAATGTGGTTGAACTAACTTTATTTGAAACTCTTTCCGTTTCAATACTTAAGGTTATATACTTAACGAACTAGTTATCGTGTTAATGAACATTAGTACATTAAAAGTAGTGAATCCAACTAGCTATATAACGAGCTAGCCAGCCAACTAGCAACCTGGTCAAATAACTGTTGCACAGCTTGCTAGTTTAACGTTGGCTAGGTAACGTTACTAGTAAACTCACTTGGCTAACTCAGTAGTAAATAAAGGGATAGTTGTTGGCCAGCCCAAAACAAATTGTCAGCTAATTTATGGTGTGTTGTCTTTGTTTACATGCACAGTTTGTCAGTAAAAGTGTTCGGGTTTCAACATTATCGTCAGTTACAACAGCCATCTTGTTGTTGATATTGAAGGCTTATTTGACGAACATTATTTCACACCATGTTAATGAATTAAGTTGTTGATTATATAGTTGGGAACATTTAGACAGCAAATAATTATTTCAGTATGGTAGTGGTTAGCTAACTAAATGTCCTCATGTCTTTTAGGCTCACTTCTTCTGGAGTCTAAAATCAGCCCAAATACTGCATATCAAAAACAACAAGTAAGTATTCTACCTCTATCAAGGCCTGCTGTGTCTCTTCAGTGTACATTCAGTGTTGTATTCGCTCTGGGGAAGTTCCATTTATAAAAGTAACCTATGTATCTAAATAATTGTGAATGTGTACAGTTGTGGTTAATTTGACAATGCAAATACTTGAAAATAGAATTGTCTGAACTTGATCATGAGGACTGTCTTTCCCTGCTCAGGATACTCTGATCGTGTGGTCTGAAGCAGAGAACTATGATCTGGCTCTGAGTTTTCAGGAAAAAGCTGGCTGTGATGAAATCTGGGAAAAGATTTGTCAGGTAGTGTACGGTGTTTACTCTATATGGTTGTGTAAGTCAGTGTAAGTTTTATGAGTACTACTATGCTATTTATAGTTGTTTTATGGCACCAGAAAGCATACTTTTTAACTGCAGGAACACCATTTATAGAACATGTCACAACTGTTGGTGACATACACACAAGTAAAAACATGCCTTGTCTGGAGAAACTGATTGTACCATATTTGCTTGATATTTGGAGCTCCTGCCCCCAATACTATGAATAACCATGTATGTGCATAGTAGCTCACTGCTGCTTCTTTAGGGGCCAGTAAACATACATTTTCTTTGTATGCCCATATAAGACTAACCCAGTAGTATTTAATCATTTTAAATGATAGAATATCATGTTATAGAAGTTTGTCCTTTGCAATGGGGGACTAGAGATCTTCTCTGTTATTCTTACCTTTGGCCTATGTCTAATTTTCACCCCAGGTGCAGGGAAAAGACCCTGCGCTGGAGATCACCCAGGACCCCATCGATGAGTCTGAGGAAGAGCGCTTCGAGGAGATGCCAGAGACCAGCCACCTGGTGGAGCTGCCTCCATGCGAGCTAGCCCGGCTGGAGGAGATCGCTGACCTTGTGACTTCTGTCCTGTCCTCGCCCATCCGCCGGGAGAAACTGGCCCTAGCCCTTATGAGCGAAGGTTACATGAAGAAGCTACTGCAGCTCTTCCAGGTGTGTGAAGACCTGGACAACCGTGAGGGCCTACATCATCTGTATGAGATTGTGCGTGGCGTGCTTTTTCTCAACAAGGCGGCTCTGTTCGAGGTCATGTTCTCAGACGACTGCATCATGGACGTAGTGGGCTGCCTGGAGTACGACCCGGCGCTGGTGCAGCCCAAAAGGCACCGCGAGTTCCTCACCAAGACGGCCAAGTTCAAGGAGGTGATCCCCATCACGGACTCAGAGCTGCGGCAGAAGATCCACCAGACGTACCGTGTGCAGTACATCCAGGACATCATCCTTCCCACTCCTTCTGTCTTCGAAGAGAACTTCCTTTCCACCCTCACATCCTTCATTTTCTTCAACAAGGTGGAGATAGTCAGCATGCTGCAGGTGAGTCACTGCAAACCAACAGTGCCAAACAACATTTTTCCATTCTTAACTACAAATGTAAGTCTATTTATTTATTTCACATTTTGCAGGATGAAATCTCGAGATGCACATCTCATTTGAGTGTCAAAAAAAAAAAAAACATACTTAGTAACAAGCAACTGTCTAATAATAAGTGAAATAATAATTCATTAAAAAAAGTACACTAACAGCATAGAATCATTGTTGTACAACTACTCCTGCTATAACTAATAAAAATTATAATACAACTTATTAACCCCTGCAACAACTACTAAGTCAACTAATAAACTACTAATACATTAATATACTAAGTACCTATAATATATACATACAGATTTACAAATATCTTCACATGGTGATGTTTCTATTAATTAAAAACACAAACGGGATGTCCTTAACATTTGAAAAGGGGCTTTAAATTCACAGATTTGAATGCCCTGTTTTCTATTGGTAAATTATTCCAATCAGTTGGGTCTTACAACAACCATGATGTAGTGTGAGCCTTGTCAAGTTAGGTGCTCCTTATATACACAGTACCAGTCAAGTTTGGACAGTCCTACTTATTTATTCAAGTGTTTTATTTTTATTTTTTTTACTATTTTCTACATTGTAGAATAAGTGAAGACATCAAAACTATGAAATAACACATGGAATTGTGTAGTAACCAAACAAAAGTTTTAAACAAATCAAAACATTTTAGATTCTAAAAAAGTAGCCACCCTTTGCCTTGATGACAGCTTTGCACACTCATTTTCTCAACCAGCTTCATGAGGAATGTATTTCCAACCGTCTTAAAGGAGTTCCCACATGCTGACTACTTGTTGACTGCTTTTCCTTCACTCTGAGGTTCAACTCTGGATGTGTGTTGGGTCATTGTCCTGTTGAAAATAAATTATAGTCCCACTAAGTGGAATCGTGATGGGATGGTGTATCACTGCAGAATGCTGTGGTAGCCATGCTGGTTAAGTGTGCCTTGAATTCTGAATAAATCAGCGTCACTAGCAAAGCACCATCACACCACCACCTCCATGCTTCACGGTGGGAACCACACATGCAGAGATCATCCGTTCACCTATTCTGCATCTCAAAGACAGCGTTTGGAACCAAAAATCTCAAATTTGGACTCATCAGACCAAAGGACATATTTCCACCGGTCTAATGTCCATTGCTCATGTTTCTTGGCCCAAGCAAGTCTCCTTCTTATTGGTGTCCTTTACTAGTGGTATCTTTGCAGCAATTCGACAATGAAGGCCTGATTCACGCAGTCTCCTCTGAACAGGTGATGTTGAGATGTCTGTTTCTTGAACTCCGTGAAGCATCTATTTGGGCTGCCTTTTCTGAGGTTGGTAACTCGAATGAACTTATCTTCTGCAACAGAGGTAACTCTGGGTCTTCCTTTTCTGTGGCGGTCCTCATGAGAGCCAGATTCATCATAGCACTTGATGGTTTTTACGACTGCACTTGAAGAAACTTTCAAAGTTCTTAATGTTTTGCGTTGACTGGCCTTCATGTCTTAAAGTAATGGACTTGGTCTTTTACGAAATAGGGATATCTTCTGTATACCACCCCTACCTTGTCACAACTGATTGGCTCAAACACAGTAAGAAGGAAAGAAATTCCACAAATGTAACTTAACAAGGCACATCTGTTAATTTAATTGCATTCCAGGTGATTAGCTCATAAAGCTGGTTGAGAGAATGCAAAGGGTGGCTACTTTGAAGATTCTATTTTGATTTAGCACATTTTGGTTAATACATGATTCCATGTGTGTGGTTTCATAGTTTTGATGTCTTCACTATTATTCTACAGTGTAGAAAATAGTAAAAATAAAGAAACCATTGAATGAAACCAACAATGTTGTGACTGAGTGTCTCTTGGTGCTTTTATTTTCTTGTGAAATTTGCCCCATCTGTAGATCTGAAGATACATGTATTGATTACAATTTATGTGATATTCTGCTGTTGTAAACAACCTGGAATGGATCAACTTTATGAATAGGGATGCACTGATGATATTTTTGGCCAATATTTTCCTTGCCAAAAAAAGTTGATGCCGATATTTATTAAACATTTGCGCCCTTTTAAGCATTCTAGTACGGTTAAATAGTTGCAACACACACGTTATTTTGTTGGCATTTACGTATGTCCTCGTTACCAGTAAAACATAATCAAAACCTATTTGTTTCACTTACTTGCTGTGCTGTTTCATTGTTCATTTGTTCAGTCTCAACCATTTCATCATACATGTCAACAGTGAAGTTTCAGCTCTGTCTATCCGTGGCCTTTCTTCCTCAGTGTGCACTGTCACTGTGTCCTTTTCCGTCTTGTTACAGACACAGCCAGACATTTCACGTAAACCCTGTTTCTTGTTTGCATCGAAGTAGCTGTCTTTGTACCTAGCATTGAGCATGGTGGCGACACAGTAGAGGCTCAGAGAGAATGCCACCGACTTGATTGTTCACAGCCTCTACTAGAGTACTTTTCCAAGTTAGCCCGGCGGTCTGTGTTGGCGTTTTTGTTGTGCAGGGGTTTCAATGCCATGACAGGGTATCACATTTGCTGCTGACGCAGTTGAGCTTATTTCTCGAGTCAGTTGTTCAAATTGGAGCTACAAGTGTTCATGTTCTCAAATGCCATTGAAATGGCAGCAGCGGAATGAGAACCAGCACATTCTTGAGCATGCAATACGGATTTCCTCAGTACGAAATCCTCGTCGACCCACTGCGCTGTCTGATTCAATTCTCATGGGGCTGACGTCTCTGGTCCAAATGTCCGTTGTGAAGCCCATAACAAGTTGCTTGTGGATGTTAGTTTCAACAATACTGTGTAACTCCAGTAGGGCAAAATCAGAAAAATAGCGCCTACTTGGTAGTGTGGTACCGGTGCTCGACCAGTCGGCGAAAGCCAACATCACCCAAGACAGAGAATGGTTGATTGTCAAGGGCAATGAATTCCATTATCTTGGCTTTAATGGATTTCGCCTCGGTTGTCTCATTGAAATTTTCTTACTCTTTCAAATGACTGCTCGATCCACACAGCTGACATTGTGGGCTAGGTTGGGAATGCTGTGTTGCATGTGTAGTGTTATATTTATCGTGGCGTCATTGTCGTCTACCTACGTTTTATAGGTATGCAAGTCAGCTTTGACATCGGTTTTGCACGTTGGCGTTAAACTAGACATCTGGCTGATGTTGGCGTTTTTAGCTAATATTGACCGATTCCGATATGCTTACCGCTTCTATATATTTTAAAAAATATCCTACTTATCAATGTATTTTATTTGACATAAATAGAATATCATATGATGTGATAAAATACTCATGCCACTTTGCTGTCTTCAGTATTGTAAATCGATGCTTGTTACTTCTCGATCAAACTGTCTTTGGCTCTGATATATGAACAGGTTTGTAGTTGATGGGGAATCTGTGAAGCCAACATACCAGTAGGCCCTGAATGTCTTGGATCTCACATTGATAACAATGATAAGGCTGTGGCATGATTTAATTTTTTTATTTTTAACTTCCCTTGGCAGTATAATTATACATGTTTAGAAGCTCAAGAGGGACATGGCCATGTCTATTGACCCCTGTAATAAATTTGGGTTCAGGCCTAGTGCTTTTTAACATGACCTCTCACCACAAAACCTCTACAGACCACAGAGATCTGAGATGCAGTTGAGTATGTTAACTTTATATCCCTGCCTTAAACTACAGGAGGATGAGAAGTTCCTCACTGAAGTCTTTGCACAGCTAACGGATGAAGCCACAGAGGACGGTAAAAGGAGGGAACTAGTAAGTTTAATGATTAACTCTATTTATTAAAAGCATACAAATACTCAGCTTTTGTCATGAATGTTTCAGTACTGTCCTGTTTTCCTTCCTCTTCACAGGTGAACTTCTTCAAAGAATTTTGTGCTTTTTCACAAACCTTGCAACCGCAAAATAGAGATGCTTTCTTCAAGACTCTGGCGAATCTAGGCATTCTTCCTGCTCTTGAAATAGTCATGGTATGAATGGTTACTATGTACATTTTAAATGTCTTCTTTTTGCATATTTACCCTGGACATTTGGTTGTGTGTTTGATGTGGCAACATTCTCTCAATCACTTGAATGTGAAATCTCATATCAACATCAAGGGCTGCATCTTGCCAGCACATGTCAAAAAAAGTGGAATGAATTTAAATGTACCAGAGTGACTCTTAAAGGGATGCTTCAGGATTTGGGTATAAAGCTCTTCATCTACTTCCACAAAGTCAGATTAATGGTGGCTACCATTTTTGTCTACCTCCGTACAGTTTGAAAGGAGTTGCTAAATAACGTTGCGCTATGATTGGAAGTCAATGGTAACCGCTAGCATGCTAATAGATTCCATAGACTGAGTCATTGCGCTACAGCTAGTTAGCTTTGGCTCGCAAAACTACCTCTAACATCCTTCATACTGGATGCATACAAAAAAAATTGTATCTGTGATTTCATCTGACTGGGGATGTAGATAAAGGTATTCATTGCCTAAATCCTAAAGAATCCTTTTAATCCTGAATTTATAAAGGTCTAGAAAGTCAGTTAGTCCAGATTGCACAAAGACTCCTGAGCCCCTACAGAAACACGTGGGTGGAGCTGAATGCGCTATTAGTTTGAGCTCACTGTGTATACCCAGTGTGTGACTAGTGTGTCTCACCGTCTCCACAGGGGATGGACGACCTGCAAGTGAGGGCTGCAGCCACAGACATATTCTCATACCTGGTGGAGTTCAGCCCCTCCATGGTCCGAGAGTTTGTTATGCAGGAGCCACAGCAGACTGATGATGTAAGTATATCATATAGCTAGCCCTACGTGATACTAGTGGGCCAATTTTTCCCATTTCTCTGACACATGTAGGTGCCATATGGAGATGTGATTATGTAAATGAGAAGGCATGATTATTTAACCATTGAACTGTTTCTTATAGTAGGTATTTACTGTTAACCCAAGCATACCTTTTCTGAGCATTTAGATTAGATGAGTCTGAATTCTCTAGGGTGTTCTAGGTTTCCTGTACTTGACGCTACTCACAGTTCCCCTCTGTATGTTCATTAGGATGTGCTGCTGATCAACGTGGTGATAAAGCAGATGATCTGTGACTCGGACCCTGAGCTGGGGGGTGCTGTGCAGCTGATGGGGCTCCTACGTACACTGATTGACCCAGAGAACATGCTGACGCCCACCAATGTAAGACTATGTCCAAATACACACGCACTCTGTCACAACACTGGGAGTAATGATTTATTATGCAAGAAAACAGAACAGCTAGCTATACCTCATGATTTGTATGATACTTTCACTTTGAATCCTGTCAGAAAACGGAGAAGACTGAGTTCCTCAGCTTCTTCTACAAGTACTGCATGCAGGTCCTAACAGCCCCTCTATTGGCCAACACTGTAGACGAGAAGAAGTCCAAAGGTGAGGAGGGGGACGATTTTTTGTATTTTAACTCGCATGATTATAGATCTAAATGGATGCATGCATGGTCCGTGCTATCCGGAATCGTTGGGACGTCCCAACCTCATTGAAGTTTACATTTTAAATGGTTAAGGCAAGGGTTAAGGTTTAGGTTAGGGACATCCCACGGATTCCGGATAGCACTGATAATATATGCATTGTGTGTATGGACTCTGGTCCTTTGTAGAATTTTGTGTGTGTAGGTCCAGCTCTGTGTGGATATGCATATCTTTTTGGTGGGCAGGCCAAGATGTCTTGGTTTGGATCTGTTTGTATGACTGATATTCATTGTTTTTATGTCTCTCAGCTTTGCAAGAGGGATCCACCAAGATCAACCCAGTGTGTCCTGGTATTTAACCATATATTATTACAATCCTAAATCTCATTTGACTAGGAGTGTCTCTCCCTATTGTAAATGCATGCCGCTGTCTTCCAGATAATTTCCAGACAGCTCAACTCCTGGCTTTGATTCTGGAGCTGCTGACATTCTGTGTTGAGCACCACACGTACCACATAAAGACATACATCATGAACAAGGACCTGCTACGACGAATCCTGGTGCTAATGAACTCTAAACACACCTTCCTGGCGCTGTGTGAGTCACCAGGAAAACACTACAGAGGGACATGGTTCTAGAATATGGGGAGCACCAAGCGTTGACATGAAAACATTGTGTCAGTAAAGTTAATTTGTTTAATGAAGCACATCAAGCTAGAACCCAGACCTTTGGACCCTTGGCTCCTGGGTATATTCCATTGATAAATCCACAACCTAAAATGTACTGCAAGTAATTGCCGGTATGGAGTTTCCTCAGCCTCTTTTCAAAGTGGTGATTGTACTGATTTTGTCTAACAGGTGCTCTGCGCTTCATGAGGAGGATAATTGGGCAGAAGGATGAGTACTACAACCGCTATATTATCAAAGGGAACCTGTTTGAGCCAGTCATCAACACTCTGCTGGACAATGGCACTAGATACAACCTCCTAAACTCAGCCATCATCGAACTCTTTGAGTTCATCAAAGTTGTAAGCCCCCATTCACCCTTAACATGTCTGGTTACCATTTTACCACATGCACACACTCTCATGACATCTATCTCTACAGGAGGATGTTAAGTCCCTGATAGCACACATCATAGACAACTACTACAAAGCACTTGAATCCATTGAATACGTCCAGACGTTCAAGGGCCTAAAGGGCAGATATGAGCAGGAGAAGGACCGACAGACCCTGAGACTCAACAGGTCAGTGTTTCGTCATCTCCCACAGACATGGACAACTGGAATGGCGTTAAAGTGGAACATTTGATTTGTTTGGTTCAGTCAAAGAGGATAACTTGGCATATACTTTAATAGCAGTTGGTTTGTGTTGAGCAAAGTAAAGTAATGTTGCGTTGTCAAGTAACTTATATTTTTGTTATTTATATAAAGCCTGTTAAAATTAGTTTACTGTATCCAAGCAGATATCGTAGGGATGCCCGAACGCTGGACGAGGATGAGGAAATGTGGTTCCATGAAGATGAGGATGATGACGAAGGAGAGGCTGTTGAGAAAAGTAGGCCAGAGGAAGAGTTCCCAGAGAGCTACGGAAAGTATATGGAAGCAAAAAAAGGTAAGTGCCGCCACTCGGCTCAGTGTGTTCAAACCCACAACTTGTGGAATGGTATGTTCACTATGTATTTCCGTCTCTTTACAGTTAAAGAGAGTGACGACAAAGAGAACTTCCCAACGCAGACCCCAACTGGCAGCTTTAAGTTTACCTTCTCTCATTCTGCAGGGGCTGCCAACGGTGCCAACGGCAAGCCAGCTGCCTCACACGCTGCCTCAGCCAGTCCCAACGGCTCCCCAGCCAAGTCGGACGCGACACCCAGCACCCTGGTAGTCAAGGTGAGCTTTCCCTGTCAACTGCCATTCTAATTGCCAAGGTGAGCCATATCCTCTTTCTACCTGTCAATCTGTAGTAAAAAGCCCCATTTGCCTGCCACCCCAGTAGTAAAAATTATCAAACCCAGGGTTGAGTCACTTGAGTTCTAATGTGACCTGTGTTCTCGTTGACAGACTGCGATGGTCGGCCTTGTAGACTACCCTGACGACGAAGACGAGGAGGAAGAAGACGAAGAGCAGTCGCCACGGAAACGTCCCCGTCTGGGCTCCTAAGCCAGTGAAATCGTCTGGTCTTGGTCAGCTGTGCCACAGTCACAGTCCACTGGACAGAGACCACTCCCACCTTCCTACCCTGCCCCCCCTGCTCCTACGTCCCCATATCTGGCCTGTGGACCAGAGAGGTTGAACAGTGCCATGGTTTCCCTGTTGGTCCAGCAGGGGCGCTGCACTTCACCCAAACCTCAGTCGCTCTACAGAAGGGGGAGCAGGTGCTAATGGGAGAGCCAGTCAGGCTAGCAGGACTAGCCGCTTAGTAATGGAAGCTTGATTGGCTGACCCTACAGAACTGTTCCTTTGGGTTGGGTGGAGGGAACTAGGCAAAGAGGGGGGATAAGTAACAAAAAAAAAAACGAACCTACAGAAAACAAAAGTTTCTTAGTTCCGAGGAGCAGGACTCAACTGTCGAAGCTGGGGCTGCATTGCCGAGGCTCACACACAACTAGTCAGGAATCCACTATTCATGAGTTTAAAAGTACTGTACAGGTTGTTTTTTTTCATCATATGCCCCTTAAGTGATTTTAAAAAGGGGAGAGCTATACCTGCCAGTGTATTTTTTATTTTTTTGCTGCACAAATGGTGGGACCACTGTTCACCCTTAATTAAATTCATTGTAGAAAGCAAGAGTTGCAATTCTGGTATTAAACTGCAGTAAAGTAATTTTTGCAGCTCACTGAGAATGTCTGAAGTTTGTGTATTCAGTGGCTTTGACTCACTGGCTCCAGCAGGTATGTATCTTGTTTTAAAAGAACAGAAACCCTTCTCAGTGGTACATACTACCGGTGATCCAGTTCAGTACTCCTGATGGGTTGAGTTTGTTGCTAGCACACATCCTGTTGGTCAGAACATATTTCAATCCAAAATTGCAGCAGTGGTGGCTAGACCAGCTACTGCCATTTATATAGACCAGGGATGCCCCCTCATCCCCATGTTTGTTGTTGAACAGTGTGGGTCAGAATAGTAGAATACACTAGGTGCAATTTTGTTGCATCAGTAGTTTCTCTTCTGACAGTCACTCAATTAGCCCATGTTGACAATTGGTAAATTAGTCTAGGCCAGCTATCTAAACTTGTGGTCATGGTTGAATTACCTACCGGGTGCCCCATTTTAATATATCTGATGATCAACTGCAAACGCATCCACCCTTTTGTAGAATAGCATGAAACTAAAACTTCAAATTCTCTGTCAAGATGGGGGCTGCTAAATTGTTTTGCTTGCAAGGTGGGTGTAACAATTTAGCTCCGGCACCCAAAGGGCCAGGGCCTACTGACTGAATCTGTGGGTATGGATGTGTGTAAGCAGACCTGCGAGCCGTTGCGGCCCCACTTGTGTTCAGATTTTGGGTGGCCTCTACCCCCAGCTATTGCCTATCCCTGATAGACTTAGTTTGAGATGTCAGGAAGAGGTGGAAAGCATTTGTCGGAGTACGTACAGCATCTGTGAATGCCCAAATGTAATTTCAAATGTCTAGAGGTTTTTCTCCCTGAAAAATGTGTACAAAGTGCATTTACTACCACTATCTCCATTCTAAAATTTTGTATACAGTTGATACGTTTTCAGATTAAATGTGACCCTGGCATTAAAGTTGTGGATCTAGCTTTATTTTACTCTGGATACTAGTTGAATTTAATCTGTAAACTTTCATTTGGTTTGAGTGCTGAAAATGTCCAAATGCCTATCCAGTAGGTTTGCCTCTGAGGTACCCATGCGTGTAGATTTAAAACAGGATGTACAAGTTAATTGCATCTTTCCATGCTGACCAGTAGGTTTATTACACAAGATCTCTGGCAGAAAGTGTATAAAATAATAGGATTTATTAAACAGCATACATGATCTTACATAGTTAATATTAATGCACCACTGATTCTATATAAAGATCAATTTTAATACCTTTCCTTTCGCCCCTTCTCAAGCACAGTCCCGGACCATTTTGACTACAATTAAACTCTTGGGGGGGGGGTTACTTCTTGATGACTTCCTCTTTCAGTTTTTCAGCCAGATGTTTTCTTTTCTGTAACTTCTTTTTATCTTCGACAGAGATCTCCTTTGAAGGGAAAACCAAGAAAGTGTATCAAATGTTGAACGGTAGCGTCACATCTACTACAGCAAGGGCTTTATTCAATCCATATCGCCCAAGTTCAGCCTGATTTAAAAGTGATGTTAGTGGCGACTGCATATGCCGGCTCAATTGGAAATGACCCTTTTCATATTGCGCAATCTAAAGCTTCAGCGATCTAGACTGAATAGTAGAAGAGTAGAAGCACACGGGGCAGCAGCACTACAAAGTGGAGACAGTTGTCACTTCAACCCAGATCACCTTGGGTTTATGTCCCCCAACGAGAGAGCTTGCAGGCTGCGATGCATTGACCATCTCTTCCTGTACACTACTAGCACCACCCCTGTTCATTTTAGGAACATAGTCCTTTGATTGGCAAGGCAGCAAAAGAAGAGGGGAATAAAGAGCAGGAACAAAGCACTTTAAAGGGAATAATGTGAACAGAAAATCAAGGGAAACCAATAGAGAAGGTTGCATTAAACTCACTAAAAACATGACACAGGCAGACCAGAGTTGACCGAAGTTCTTTGCTAGCAGAGTTCTACTTGAATTTGCAGTCATCAGCTGTGGTGTGGTGCATTGTTATCTACCACTAATGAAAGCTGTTACCGGTGTGCTGGGAGTGGGGGCAGGGAGTTCCTCTGGTGTGGCTGGTTTGGGTCTCTGCTCTCTTTTCATGGCCTGAAGTTTGTCCCTCTGCTGCCGCAGGTACAGCGCCCTCTGCTGGAGTTGCACCTGCTGCTCTGCTGACAACTCCTGAACACAATCAGAAACACAATCCATCTGTCTTCAGCGAAACTGGTCATGTTGCCTGGGTGTTTACTCAGAGTGCATTTTTTTTATTTTTTTTTATTTTACCTTTATTTAGCCAGGCAAGTCAGTTAAGAACAAATTCTTATTTTCAATGACGGCCTGGGAACAGTGGGTTAACTGCCTGTTCAGGGGCAGAACGACAGATTTGTACCTTGTCGGCTCGGGGGTTTGAACTCGCAACCTTCCGGTTACTAGTCCAACGCTCTAACCACTAGGCTACCCTGCCGCCCCATGCCTGCCGCATGACATATGGCCCTGTGTTAGGGTTAATGTCACATGACCTGGATTTAAAGCTTTTTCATCAAACCCCCTTTTTATGTCCGACGCTTCAGCACCATCCTCAGAAAAATGTAAATAGTCTAATTCTCATTTCTGGGAAAGCCTTATAAACATTCAAATCTATCATGTGACATGATGAACCAAAACACAAAGCCCTTTGTATGGTGTATGCAGTAGGAGAGTCTCACTGTGAACGGCTTGGAGATTCCAGCCTCCTTGCGTGCCTCCTCTATCCAGCCCTCTACTGCCTGGCTACTGCCCTTCTCCCTGGAGACAGCCGGAAGCTCTATGCCCTTCACTGGAACCCTCACAGCAGGAAGGACTCGTGGTTCTGCATCAACACATAACCTTCCATTAGTCACACTACCTGACCAAAAGTATGTGGACACCTGCTTGTCGAACATCTCATTCCAAAATCATGGGGGTTAATATGGAGTTGGTCCCCACTTTGCTGCTATAACAGACTCCACTCTTCTGGGAAGGCTTTCCACTAGATGTTGGAATTTGCTTCCATTCAGCCACAAGAGCATTAGTGAGGTCGGGCACTGGTGTTGGGCGATTGAACCTGCCTTACAATTCATCCCAAAGGTGTCAGGGCTCTGTGCAGGCCAGTCAAGTTCTTCCACACCGATCTCAACAAACCATTTCTATATGGATCTCACTTTGTGCACGGGGGCATTGTCATGCTGAAACAGGAAAGGACCTTTATCAAAATGTTGACAAAGTTGGAAGCACAGAATCATCTAGAATGTCATTGTATGCTGTAGCGTTAAGATTTCCCTTCACTGAAACTAAGGGGCCTAGCCCGCACCATGAAAAACAGCCCCAGACCATTATTCCTCCACCAAAATGTTCAGTTGGCATTGCATGGCTATGCATTCTCCTGGCATCCGCCAACCCCAGATTTTTCCATCGGACTGCCAGATGGTGAAGCGTGATTCATCCCTCCAGAGAACGCGAGTCCAATGGCGGCGAGCTTTACACCACTCCAGCCGACGCTTGGCTTAGCACATGGTGATCTTAGGCTTGTGTGCGGCTGCTCTGCCAAGGAATCCCATTTCATGAAGCTCCTGATGAACATTTATTGTGCTGATGATGCTTCCAGAGGCAGTTTGGAACTCTGTAGTGAGTGTTGCAATCGAGGACAGAAGATTTTTTACACGCTACGCGGTCCTACGCTCTTCAGTAAAGCCATTCTACTGCCAATGTTTGTCTATGGAGTTTGCAAGGCTGTGGGCTCGATTTTGATATACCTGTCAGCAACTGGTGTGGCCAAATCCACTAATTTGAAGGGACATGTAATGTAGATGAACCTTTTAGCATTCATGTGCTATATCTACACTACAGGAAAGGCTTCAAGGGGAACAGACTAGTGTATACTATAAACTGAGGGCAGAGTAAATCCAGTGAACAGTAGGGAAGGTACATCACTACAGACTAGTAATAGAGCAGATGTACTGAGAACATGAAACAGAAGACTGTTTCAAGCACCAAAGTATATGGAGGGGAAACAGTCAGCCAACAGTATTGGAGACTGAATGTAACAGTTATTACCTGATGCCAACTTAGAAGGGGGAGATGTGCTGGTATTGGCTGGACTCATCTGCCCACTACCTCCAGCAGCCTTCAGCTCCCCTCTCTGAGGAGATGTACTGTTCACCTACATGGAAGGCACAGGGCAGCCATGTCATTGCATCTAGCAGTTCTAGTTATGCCACACTGATGTTCACAAAGTTCAGGTTGTACAGCTAACATTTATGGGCGACCACAGGTCTAACAGTGCAATAGCAGACTGTGTGCACTATACTACTAGGAGAGTTACCGTTGCATTTCCATTGACCAGAGGGACAGAGGGCTGGTGGCTACCACTGTCCCACACCTTCACCTCAGCCTTGGGCTGAGCATGTGCAATATACAAGAGAGTTGTCACATACCTCACTTTAGGTTAATATACATGCTAAAAAAACATATATTGTAACGATAATGCGGAAAAAACAGTGTTACAGGTCAAACCTTTAGTTAACAATGTGAGTCCATGTCCTAGAACAGGGCTGGATATCTGCCAGATCATGTACCACTCTGCATTAGTTGATTGATTGAAGACTGTCTAGTAACGTGATATGTAGGGACTGTAAGCTGCTGTACTCATCACTTCCCCTTCTTTTGTGTTGCTGCTCAACTACATAGCTCAAAAGAATACTATGGCTATGAATACATGAAATAGGAACCATTTATCACATTCTACAGGCAGACAAAGTTATGTTCAGTATTTTTGTATTACAACACTGATGAGTCAGTATTAGGTTCATAACTCACCTTGTTGGTCTGTTGAATGGAGGTGGGCCTCTGGATGCTGACTGCCTCTAGAACTGGCCTATCAGAGCAGCTTCTGGACGTGGAGCCGATCTCCTCTGACTGCAATCGCCGAGCCATCTCTAGGTCATAATCCTCCTTTGACCTCCTGTACAAACACACATCGGGGAGATATGTTTACTAGTAGATGGTCGTTTAACTCAGATGATAAGAGTGAGGTTACTTTACATCAAACACCCCCATGGTTTTATAGGGTTGCACTAGTGTGTTTCAATGTGTTACTTGTAGTTGAATACAAAGCGATGTTAAATAACACAGCCATTATTGTCACCATTTAGAGACTATAAAATAAATAAATACTGAGCTATATTGTATGCAAAATAAAAAGGAAAATGTTATTATACTAATACAATTTCTCAGAGAAAAGATTGTTTAAAAAGTAATACTTTTTTTCTCTCCCAAAAGATGGGGTTCAAGATTATTGGCAGCTGTTTTGAATACTTCACCTTGTGAGGATAATGGCACTGAGCCTTTTTATTACATTTTTTATGAGATTGGAGAACACTTAGGGAGGGATCTTAGACCATTCCTCCATAAAGATTTTTTTCCAGATCCTTGATATCCTTTGTCTGTGCTTATGGACTGCCCTCCTCAATTCAAAGCACAGGTTTTTTAACAGGGTTCAAGGTAAAGGGGAAAAAAATTCTAGATCACCTGTACTCCACACACAGAGACGCGTACAAAGCAATCCCTCGCCCTCCATTTGGTAAATCTGACCACAATGCTATCCTACTGATTCCTGCTTACAAGCGAAAATTAAAACAGGAAGCACCAGTGACTCGGTCAATAACAAAAACTGGTCAGATGAAGCAGATGCTAAACTACAGGACTGTTTTGCCATCACAGACTGGAACATGTTCCGGGATTCTTCCGATTGTATTGAGGAATACACCACATCAGTCACTGGCTTTATCAAGAAGTGCATTGAGGATGTCGTCCCACAATGACTGAACATACATATCCCAACCAGAAGCCATGGATTACAGGCAACATTCGCACTGAGCTAAAGGGCAGAGCTGCCACTTTCAAGGTGAGGGACTCTAACCCGGAAGCTTAAGAAATCCTGCTATGCCCCTCGACGAACAAACAAACAGGCAAAGTGCCAATACAGGGCTAAGATTGAATCATACTACAGTCTCCGACGCGCGTCTTATGTGGCAGGGCTTGCAAATTATTATAGACTCCAAAGGGAAGCACAGCCACGAGCTGCCCAGTGACACCAGACGAGCTAAATCACTTCTATGCTCGCTTCGAGGCAAGTAACACTGAATGTGCTGACCAGCTGGCAGATGTCTTCACTGACATTTTCAACATGTCCCTGATTGAGTCTGTAATACCAACATGTTTCAAGCAGATTACCATAGTCCCTGTGCCCAAGAAGACTAAGGTAACCTGCCTAAATGACTACCGACCCGTAGCACTCACGTCCGTAGCCATGAAGTGCTTGGAAAGGTTGGTAATAGCTCACATCAACACCATTATTCCAATTTGCATACTGCCCCAACGGATCCACAGATGATGCACTTTTCTACTGCACTTCACACTGCCCTTTCCCACCTGGACAAAAGGAACACCTATGTGAGAATGCTATTCATTGACTACAGCTCAGCACCATAGTACCCTCAAAGCTCATCACTAAGCTAAGGATATAATAGTAGTGAGGCTATATACAGGCACCAGTTAGTCGGCCTAATTGAGGTAGGTGTGGTTAAAGTGACTGTGCATACAGTGCCTTGCGAAAGTATTCGGCCCCCTTGAACTTTGCGACCTTTTGCCACATTTCAGGCTTCAAACATAAAGATATAAAACTGTATTTTTTTGTGAAGAATCAACAACAAGTGGGACACAATCGTGAAGTGGAACGACATTTATTGGATATTTCAAACTTTTTTAACAAATCAAAAACTGAAAAATTGGGCGTGCAAAATTATTATTTTGCAAGGCACTGTATATGATAAACAGAGAGTAGCAGCAGCGGGGGGGCACATAATGCAAATAGTCCGGGTAGCCATTTGATTACCTGTTCAGGAGTCTTATAGCTTGGGGGTAAAAACTGTTGCCTTTTGGTCCTAGACTTGGAACTCTGGTACCGCTTGCCATGAGGCAGTAGAGAGAACAGTCTATGACTGGAGTGGCTGGGGTCTTTGACAATTTTCAAGGCTTTCCACTGAGACCGCCTGGTGTAGAGGTCCTGGATGGCAGGCAGCTTAGCCCCAGTAATGTACTGGGCCGTACGCACTACCCTCTGTAGTGCCTTACGGTCAGAGGCCGAGCAATTGCCGTACCAGGTAGTGATGCGATCGTGCAGCTGTAGAACCTTTTGAGGAACTCAGGACCCATGCCAAATCTTTTTAGTTTCCTGAGGGGGAATAGGCTTTGTCATGCCCTCTTCACGACTATCTTGGTGTGTTTGGACCATTCTAGTTTGTTGTTGATGTGGACACCAAGGAACGTGAAGCTCTCAACCTGCTCCACTACAGCCCCGTTGATGAGAATGGGGGCGTGCTCGGTCCTCAATTTCCTGTAGTCCACAATCATCTCCTTTGTCTTGCTCATGTTGAGGGATAGGTTGTTATTCTGGCACCACCCAACCAGGTCTCTGACCTCCTCCCTATAGGCTGTCTCGTCGTTGATCACTGTTGTGTCATCAGCAAACCTAATGATGGTGTTGGAGTCGTGCCTGGCCATGCAGTCGTAGGTGAACAGGGAGTACCGGAGGGGAATGAGCACGCACCCCTGTGGAGCTCCAGTGTTGAGGATCAGTGTGGCAGATGTGTTGCTACCTAACCTCACCAACTGGGGCGGCCCGTCAGGAAGTCCAGGATCCAGTTGCAGAGGGAGGTGTTTAGTCCCAGGATCCTTAGCTTAGTGATGAGCTTTGAGGGTACTATGGTGTTGAACGCTGAGCTGTAGTCAATGAATAGCATTCTCACATAAGTGTTCCTTTTGTCCAGGTAGGAAAGGGCAGTGTGGAGTGCAATAGAGATTGCATCATCTGTGGATCTGTTTTGGCGGTATGCAAATTGGAGTGGGTCTAGGGTTTCTGGGATAATGGTGTTGATGTGAGCCATTACCAGCCTTTAGCTCGATGTGGATGTTGCCTATAATCCATGGCTTTTGGTTGGGATATGTAGGTAAGGTCACTGTGTGGACGACGTCGTCAATGCACTTATTGATGAAGCCGATGATTGAGGTGTTACTCCTCAATGCCATTGGATGAATCCCGGAACATATTTCAGTCGATGCTAGCAAAACAGTCCTGTAGCGTAGCATCCGCGTCATTTGACCACTTCCGTATTGAGCGAGTCACTGGTACTACCTGCTTTAGTTTTTGCTTGTAATCAGCAATCAGGAGGATATAATTATGGTCAGATTTGCCAAATGGAGGGCGTGGGAGAGCTTTGTATGCATCTCTGTGTGTGGAGTAAAGGTGGTCTAGAGTCTAAAAATGTGGTAAAACTGATTTCAGTTTGCCTGCATTAAAGTCCCCGGCCACAAGGAGAGCCGCTTCTGGGTGAGCATTTTCTTGTTTGCTTATGGCCTTATAGAGTTGGTTGAGTGCGTTGCTTATGGCCTTATAGAGTTGGTTGAGTGCGGTCTTAGTGCCAGCATCGGTCTGTGTGGTAAATAGACCGCTACGAATAATATATAATGTATATAGCCTCTGTTGTTTTATTGTTCCTTTGGGGGGGGGGGGGGGGTTATCGGGAGCTGTAGTTTTTCCTGGTCTAATAATGTGCTCAGGCAAAACTATGGAACCTACGTGTGCGCCAATGACTAAAGGAAACGACACAACAAAGCCTATGAGAACCTGATGAAAACCCTATTATTATAAAATGAAAGTGCATGTATGAGGGCTGGTGTAATGGCCCCAGTTCTATGAGTCTCTTACTTCAGAACCTCCTGTATAATCTTCATCTCCTGCTGCTCCAGTTCACTCATCACGTCTGCTCCATCTGTGAGACACTCAGGCAGGGCGCCTATGCACACAGGAGGGGAGCATTAGAACAAACAGTTTTGGACCGGTGTAGGCTCATCGGTGCCATTGTGCCAAGTGTCTGTGTGTGTGTGGGCACACCCGCATGATAGAGTAGTGTGTAAACTGGTACGGTAGGCAAGCATTAATCCAGTAACTTTCACAAATCAGGAGGGAATACGCAAGAAATGCGGAACCTCCAATCAAGACATCTGCAAAATCTGAATATGTTGGGAAAGTTACCAGATTTGTTCAACCCTAATTAGGAGTTGTGTGACAACAGTGAAAAGGTGTACCATTTCTCTCTTTAATGACCTGCAGCGCCTGGAGCTGGAGCTCCATGTTCTTCTGCACCATGAGAGACCTGAACATCTGGAAGTCGTCTGTGGCCAGGACGGGCTGGAATACAGTCTGTACAAAAGGTACAGTTAATAATAAGCATGAATACTGTTCTACATCTGCTAACCATCTTAACAAGTCCTATGAATTATTCATATTTGTACTTGTTTCTTTGAGTTCTCTGCCTCTGGGTTGTGCAACCTTGGCAGTTGGCACTGTAATTGAAACTGAGTCAGCTCTGAATTCTCTTCCTCTCTCTGTCCTGAGGCCTACATTATGTGCCTCCTGGTAACTTAAATCACAACCAAGGTCTTTTTCTGGCCTAGGTATGTCCCAGAGGGCACCGCTGGCTCTGAGACTAAGTAACACTCTCCATCAGGAATAGCTCCATCGAGCTGTTCCTGTATCTCACTAACCCGATTTAAGGCCTGACCCACTAATCTGGTCATAGATCAGGTCTACCTGAGCTCCTGTATGTTTAACAGTCTCAGGTTCACAACACCAGCAGATGGAGGAGAAACAGAATGCATCATTGTGTACCTGAACTATTTCCTATTATGTATTTTTATGCAGGGCCATGCATTCTTTGACCATGGAGTTGAACATGATGGGGCATGCTCCTCAGTCCATGACGGGAAGACGCATTTCAAGAAGATCTAGGCTGAAAGTTATCTTGAATGTTTTTTCATGAGAGCACACCCAATCCTATCACATTTCCCCACTCTGACAGTTCATATTCCCTACCATTAGTAGGAAGGTAAAGGGTTGGGAAAGGTGTGGATTAGGCTCAATGGTGAAAAGGTCCTCAGATTCAGACCTCGGGGAAATGCTTCAGCAAGGTAATTAAGTAGTATCACAACCCCGCCCTAGTGGGCGGTGAACTGTCAAAACAGTTGGCATGGAGACAGCAGGTAACAGCATGAGCAGAACTGAAAGGAGCTTGCCTTCAAGTCATTAATATGTAGCCTACATTTCTTCACAGGTAGTTCAATCTGTACCTTTCTTGTTCTTGATTGCTTGCCATGCAACCGAAGTGGCCTGGTCAAGCAGACTGACCGATGCGCTTGGCTTGTTCCACCAGGCTACAACCGAAGTGGCCTGGTCAAGCAGACTGACCGATGCGCTCGGCTTGTTCCACCAGGCTACAACCGAAGTGGCCTGGTCAAGCAGACTGACCGATGCGCTCGGCTTGTTCCACTAGGCTACAACCGAAGTGGCCTGGTCAAGCAGACTGACCGATGCGCTCGGCTTGTTCCACCAGGCTACAACCGAAGGCCCATTTCATAAAATCAGTAAACAGGTCTCCAGGATAAGTGAGTATTCTTGCACTAAAAGAAACACTGTAAACATTGTTTGTTTATCTACACACATCAAATGTGCATAACCTAGGCATACTTGTAGTGCAAGAAGAATAGTTTGGGATTTATCCCAGAAACCTGGTAATTGAGTTTGATTAGATAGGGCCCAAAGTTAAATTGTAACAATATCACAGGGAGTCCCTGTAGAAACCCATCCCATAGTAAACTACCTCATTAGAGTTGTTCAACTCTGGCACTGTCCACTCCTCCTTCCTGACCTGCAGCATACCACCCTGCATACCACTGCTGGCTTGCTTCTGAAGCTAAGCAGGTTTGGTCCTGGTCAGTTCCTGGATGGGAGACCAGATGCTGCTGGAAGTGGTGTTGGAGGGCCAGTAGGAGGCACTCTTTCCTCTGGTCTAAAGAAAAATATCCCACTGCCCTGTGTAGGGTGCCATCTTTCGGATGGGACGTTAAATGGGTGTCCTGACTCTCGGAGGTCATTAGAGGTCCCATGGCACTTATCGTAAGAGTAGGGGTGTTAACCCTGGTGTCCTGGCTAAATTCCCAATCTGGCCCTCAAACCATCACGGTCACCTAATAATCCCCAGTTTACAATTGGCTCATTCATCCCCCTCCTCTCCCCTGTAACTATTCCCCAGGTTACTGCTGCAAATGAGAATGTGTTCTCAGTCAACTTACCTGGTAAAATAACAAATAAATAAAACTGTGCAATAATTATTCCAAATGACTTGGTTAGCTTCCAGTTCAGTGCAGACCTGAACTTTGTAGCGCTTGGCTTCATCAAAAGGCAACTAGGCCTTTGGGATGTCAAAGAGCTCATCTCTACTGTCAGAGACGTACTGTGTATTACATTACTTGATGAGTCATCACAAATTAACTCCGTCATTACATTGATGGTGCATTAAATGAATTGTCCTGAGATGGAGGCTATTGAATTCCGCCCAGATACATCTTTCAGTATGGCCAGAGTCCAAAAAAAGAGACCAATAGCTGGCAAGTTCCCAGCAACCATTAGACATCAACATAATACAAATCCCCTATATATGTCATCACAGCAGGCAAGTGACAGATCGGAGTGGCATTGACATAATGTTATTTTTAGGGAGAGTCTTTAATGCTGTATCCAGAGAGAGCTCTTGCCCTGGCCCAAACATAGACCTAGGTATTTTCAGAGCAATGGTTTACATTTTCCTTCCACTGACTTGTGTAAAGCACTGAAGGATATGTAAATATCTAGATGTTCTGTTCTCAACCCATTTGTATTGTAAAGGTGCACACTCATCCGTCTACATCTACGTAGCTGGCATAATTTGTGGCAGTGTATAGGAAAGCTGATCGAGCTTACCTGTAAGGTTTTGGACTTGGCAAAAGGAGAGGAGCAGGCCTCCAAAAACTGCTGCTCATCGATGCCAACCTCTTGCATGTAGGTTTCTAACAACTTCTCCACCTGAAAGTAAATGTAGCTAGTTGCATCACTGTTTTCCAGAGACAAAACATTTGATGTTAAGACACTGACAAACTATTCATGACTAACTCAGCCATTCCACATCTTGATTCAGGACTAATTTATGGAATTGCAGACCCTTCCAGAATATGTCTATTTTAGATACATGTGTAACGATAAATCATCATAATAAGAAACCCAATGCATAATAATGTTGCAAGCCATTCCAAAGACTGTAGCTAGCTACTCACCAAATGCTTGTACTGCTGATGGATTTCTGTATAAGTCAATTTATTTTCATCATCGTCATCAAAAACTGAAAGAAAATGCTAAATTGGTCAACTATGCAAACTTGCATGCATAATATCTGAATTAAACAAGTAGGATGACACTGCTTATTGACATACATTCTTAATTTACATTTTAGCCATTTAGCAGATTTACAAGAGCAAATAGGGTTAAGTGCCTTGCTTAACTTCTTTGGGATAGGGGGCGGTATTTTTCTTTTTTTCTTTTTTCTTTTTTTGAATTTTACCCCTTTTTCTCCCCAATTTCGTAGTATCCAATTGTTGTAGTAGCTACTATCTTGTCTCATCGCTACAACTCCCGTACGGGCTCGGGAGAGACAAAGGTTGAAAGTCATGCGTCCTCCGATACACAACCAACCAAGCCGCTGCTTCTTTAACACAGCGCACATCCAACCCGGAAGCCAGCCGCACCAATGCGCCGGAGGAAACACCGTGCACCTGGCCACCTTGGCTAGCGTACACTGCGCCCAGCCCGCCACAGGAGTCGCTGGTGCGCGATGAGACAAGGACACCCCTACCGACCAAGCCCTCCCTAACCCGGGCGACGCTAGGCCAATTGTGCGTCGCCCCACGGACCTCCCGGTCGCGGCCGGTTACGACAGAGCCTGGGCGCGAACCCAGGACTCTGATGGCACAGCTGGCGCTGCAGTACAGCGCCCTTAACCACTGCGCCACCCGGGAGGCCAGGGGGCGGTATTTTGACATCTGGATGAAAAGCATGCCCAAAGTAAACTGCCTGCTACTCAGGCCCAGAAGCTAGGACATGCACATGGATAGAAAACACTCTAACGTTTCTAAAACTGTGAAAATAATGTCTGTGAGTATAACAGAACTGAAATGGCAGGCGAAACCCTGTGGACAAACCATCCCCCAAAACTTTTTTTCACCCTACCACTGATTTCAATGGCTGGCACTTTGATAATAGGGCGAAATCGTGCCTGATTGCAGTTCCTAGGGCTTCCACTTGATGTCAACAGTCTTTAGAAAGAATTTCAGGCTGGGGTTTGGAAGAATTTGCCAGAAATCATAGTTTTTCTAGGTTTCTCCCATTTTGGCTGTAGTGTTTCGAAGCGTGTGAATAAGAGCACGTTCTTTGGTATTTTTCTCCGGTAAAGACAATAACGATTCTCCGTCTTAAATTATATTGTTTATTTGTGTATTAGGGTACCTAAGAATTGATTAGAAACGTTGATGGGATTGTTTGGATAAGTTTATTGGTAACGTTTGGGATTCATTTTGTATGCATTTTGAAGGAGAGAAAACTAGTGGATTATTGACTGAGGCGCGCCAGCTAAACTGAGTTTTTATGGATATAAAGAAGGAGTTTATCGAACAAAAATACCATTTGTAATGTAACTGGGACCTTTTGGAGTGCCAACAGAAGAAGATCTTCAAAGGTAAGGCATATATTATATCGCTATTTCTGGTTGAAAATGATCTATCCTCAGATAATCGCATGGTTTGCTTTCGCCGTAAAGCCTCTTAAATCTGACACGGTAAACGACCTATTTCTCAGGACCAGATGCTAGAATATGCATATAAAATTGACAGCTTAGGTTAGAAAACACTAACGTTTCCAAAACTGTAAAAATATTGTCTGTGAGTATAACAGAACTGATATTGCAGGCAAAATCCTGAGAAAAATCTAATCAGGAAGTGACTCATATTTTGAAACCTTTGTGTTCCTATGCATCCCTATTGACCACTGAAAGGGATATCAACCAGATTCCTTTTTCTACGTCTTCCCTAAGGTGTCTACAGCCTTTAGACGTAGTTTCACGCCTTTATGTTGAAGAATGAGCGTAAACGACCACATTGCGTAAGTGGCCAGCTGATGGCTCTGAGTGATTCTTGCGTAAAAGAGAGAGGTAGCCATTTTTCCTCCCGGTCCTACTGAAAAGCCAACTGTCCCGGTTGATATATTATCGAATAGACATTTGAAAAACACCTTGAGGATTGATTATAAAAAACGTTTGCCATGTTTCTGTCGATATTATGGATATAATTAGATTTTTTTCCCCCGGTGTTGTCGTGACCGCTATTTCCGGTGGATTTCTGAACATAACGTGACAAACAAACAGAGGTATTTTGGGTATAAAAAATTAATCTTTATGGAACAAAAGGAACATTTACTGTCTAACTGGGAGTCTCGTGAGTGAAAACATCCAAAAATCAAAGGTAACCGATTAATTTGATTGCTTTTCTGATTTTCGTGACCAAGCTTCCTGCTGCTAGCTGGACATAATGATATGCTAGGCTAGGCTAATGATATGCTAGGCTATCGATAAACTTACACAAACACTTGTCTTGCTTTCACCGTAAAGCATAATTTCAAAATCTGAGACGACAGGGTGATTAACAAAAGACTAAGCTGTGTTTCGCTATATTTCACTTGTGATTTCATGAATATTAATATTTTCTAGTAAGATTATTTGACCGTTGCGCTATGCTAATTAGTGATTAGTGTAGTTGATGACAATTATCCCGGATCCTGGATGGGTAGTTCCAAGAGGTTAAGTGTGCCTTGAATTCTAAATAAATCACAGACAGTGTCCCCAGCAAAACACCCCCACACCCCAGTGCTTCACGGTGGGAACCACACATGCAGAGATCATCCGTACACCTACTCCGAGTCTCACAAAGACATGGCGGTTGGAACCAAAAATCAAAATTTGGACTCATCAGACCAAATTACAGATTTCCATCAGTCTAATGTCCATTGCTTGTGTTTCTTGGCCCAATCAAGTCTTCTTATTATTGGTGTCCTTTACTAGTGGTTTCTATGCAGCAATTTGACCATGAAGGCCTGATTCACACAGTCTCCTCTGACCAGTTATTGAGATGTGTCTGTTACTTTAACTCTGTGAAGCATTTATTTGGGCTGCAATTTGTGAGGCCAGTAACTCGAATGAACTTATCCTCTGCAGCAGAGGTAACTCTGGGTCTTCCTATCCTGTGGTGGTCCCCGTGAGAGCCAGTTTCATCATAGCACTTGATGGTTTTGGAGACTGCACTTGAAGAAATGTTCAAAGTTATTTTTCGGACTGACGGACTTCATGTCTTAAAGTAATGATGGATTGTCGTTTCTCTTTGCTTATTTGCGCTGTTCTTGACATAATATCTGGCATGAGGTGGAAACACGCCCCCCTCATAGAGAATGGGAGCTCACATCTTTCAACATGTTTTTTACAAAAGGATAGATTGAGTTAGATAAACTTGAATTTTTTGGCAGGAACATATGCAGGATGCTACTCTCCACAGCATGGCCTTCCCTCCAGACAAAAACTCCAAACCTATAACCTAATTTTGACCAAAATTAACTGGAGAGATTACTGCTTCCAAGGTTATTTTTCCAAGCTATACAGAGGGTGCTCTAGCAAACAAACAGCAGAGACCTGAGGACACCATTCTAACCTGGAACTGAGGTCTCAGGGTTGAAAGGACAGACCAGATACACATTCAATTAGCACTAAGGTGTGAAGTAAAAGAGCTTTTGGCCCAACAAGTGTCAGGAGTCTTTGAAGCATCCTCTGAAGCCCCCTCCTGCTGTTCAAAGACCATTTCCTGGCATTTTCTACAAGAAATCTGCCTCCAGAAATAAAAGCTTCTTCCAAGTGGGTGTGACACCTTCTCCCTGGGTTCCACCTGGCAATCTGTTCACCGTCTGCCCTTGCCTGTCTCCCCCTGTCTGGTACAGGTTCCTCCACCACACTCACCCCTCTCTGTTCACCGTCTGCCCTGGCCTTTCTCCCCGTCTGGTACAGGTTCCTCCACCACACTCACCCCTCTCTCCCAAGGTTTCGCTCGCCTCCAGCACACAGGCACTGTTGGGGCGGGTGACTCTTACAACTTACAATGGCTAGCCCCAAGTCATTATATATTTTATTTGTTTCTTGTGCATCTTGCTATTTTTCTATTTGCATCATGACTCCTGCATACTTTGTTGACTACAAACTGTCTTTACCCAACCGCGGGACAGACTGTTTGTTCCCACACTCGGGATTCTGATTCTCTATTGGTTACACAGACTTTTGGCCTCCCATCCTATTCTAACCACCTCTCGCCAGCTTTGTATTCATGTTACTTGATGAAATTTCTATACAATATGATCTTGTTGACATCTGATGCAAATTCAAAAGTAATAAATCAGCACTGCAGAGCTCTCCCTGTACTATGCCATGCCTTGATTACATTTCTGTTGATGATATCTGGAAATGTGCATGTACAGTCGTGGACAAGTTTTGAGAATGACACAAATATTAATTTCCACAAAGTTTGCTGCTTCAGTGTCTTTAGATATTTTTGTCAGATGTTACTATGTAATACTGAAGTATAACTACAAGCATTCCATACATGTCAAAGGCTTTTATTTACAATTAATATGAAGTTGATGCAAAGAGTCAATATTTGCAGTGTTGACCCTTCTTTTTCAAGACCTCTGCAATCCGCCCTGGCATGCTGTCAATTAACTTCTGGGCCACATCCCAACTGATGGCAGCTCATTATTGCATAATCAATGCTTGGAGTTTGTCAGAATGTGTTTTTTTTGTCCACCCGCCTCTTGAGGATTGACCACAAGTTCTCAATGGGATTAAGGTCTGGGGAGTTTCCTGGCCATGGGCCAAAAATATCGATGTTCTGTTCCCCGAGCCACGTACTCACTTTTGCCTTATGGCAAGGTGCTCCATCATGCTGGAAAAGGCATTGTTCGTCACCAAACTGTTCCTGGATGGTTGGAAGAAGCTGCTCTCGGGGGATGTGTTGGTACCATTCTGTATTCATGGCTGTGTTCTTAGGAAAAATTGTGAGTGAGCCCACTCCCTTGGCTTAGAAGCAACCCCACACATGAATGGTCTCAGGATGCTTTACTGTTGGCATGACACAGGACTGATGGTAGCGCTCGCCTTGTCTTCTCCGGACAAACTTTCTTCCGGATGCCCCAAACAATCGGAAAGGGGATTCATCAGAGAAAATGGCTAACCCAGTGCTAAGCAGTCCAATCGCTGTACTGTTTGCAGAATATCAGTCTGTCCCCGATGTTTTTCCTGGAGAGAAGTGGCTTCTTTGCTGCCCTTCTTGACACCAGGCCATCCTCCAAAAGTCTTTGCCTCACTGTGCGTGCAGATGCACTCACACCTGCCTGCTGCCATTCCTGAGCAAGCTCTGTACTGGTGGTGCCCCGATCACGCAGCTGAATCAATTTTAGGAGAAGGTCCTTGTGCTTGCTGGACTTTCTTGGGCACCCTGAAGCCATCTTCACAACAATTGAACTGCTCTCCTTGATGTTCTTGATGATCCGATAAATGGTTGATTTAGGTGCAATCTTACTGGCAGCAATATCCTTGCCTGTGAAGCCCTTTTTGTTCAAAGCAATGATAACGGCACGTGTTTCCTTGCAGGTAAACATGGTTGACAGAGGAAGAACAATGATTCCAAGCACCACCCTCCTTTTGAAGCTTCCAGTCTGTTATTCAAACTCAATCAGCATGACAGAGTGATCTCCAGCCTTGTCTTCGTCAACACTCACACCTGTGTTAACGAGAGAATCACTGACATGATGTCAGCTGGTCCTTTTGTGGCAGGGTTGAAATGTTCTTTTGGGATTCAGATCATTTGCATGGCAAAGAGGGACTTTGCAATTAATTGGAATTCATCTGATCACTCTTCATAACATTCTGGAGTATATGTAAATTGTCATCATACAAACTGAGGCAGCAGATTTTGTGAAAATTTATATTTGTGTCATTCTCAAATCTTTTGGCCAAGACTGTACACCCTGGCCCAACTACTGTTGCTAGCCCCAATTCTGACGTGTGCTCTGATATCTGCTCTCGTAAAAGCCTGTGTTTTCTGCACGTTAACACTAGAAGCTAATTACCTAAAATGGATCAATTGAAAGTGTGGGTTCACAGCTCCAATCCAGATGTGTTGGTCATCACTGAGACGTGGTTAAGGAACAGTGTTTTGAATACTGATGTTAACCTTCCTGGTTATAACCTTTTTCGGCAAGACAGATCTTCCAAAGGTGGAGGAGTAATAATCTTTACCAAGGATCACCTTCACCTCAGTTGTCTATTTCAATAATCCCCCCAAAATTTGATTTGCTGGTTTTAAGCATTAAACTTTCAAATAGTTATTTGATTACTGTTGATGGGTGCTATCGTCCTCCATCAGCACCGGCCTGTACCCTACCTGCCCTAAGCTATCCCCTGGCCCCTTACACTAAGTTAGGAATTGTCCTGCAAGGTGACCTAAACTGGGACATGCTTAAACCACCTGACCAAGTCCTAAAGCAATGAGACTCCCTAAATCTTTCTCAGATTATCACCAATCCCACAAGGTATGACTCCAAACATCCACTCTCCTCGATGTTATCCTCACAAATAATCTAGTCTGGTGTTTTCTGTAATGACCTTAGTGATCACTGTTTTACAGCCTGTGTTCGTAATGGCTGCTTAGTGAAAAATCCTGTCCTGATTTGTCATAGACGCTTGCTAAAAAACTTGAACGAGCAAGCCTTAAATCATGAACTGGCCTCTGTAAAATGGTATAGAATCAGCTGATCCCCTCTGTCGAAGACGCTCAGACCTTTTTTTATATTTTCAGTGGTATTGTTAACAAACGCCCCCATGAAGAAAATGAGAATTAAAAACAGCCTCAGCCCCCCGTTCAACCGTGATCTCGCAGAGTTACTCCACCTCAAGAATTGCATTTGGCGAAAGGCTTGGCACACGTATACTCAGGTTGACTGGCTATCGTTCAGGCAAATGAGAAATAAGTGTACTCAAGCTATCCAGAAGGCCAAAGTTAGTTACTTGAAGGAAAAGCTTCTCTTTCTGTGGGTCTAACCCCAATAAGTTCTGGAGAACAGTCAAAGTCCTGGAGTATAAACCCTCCCCCTCACAGCTGCCCATGTCCCTTAATGTTGATGATGTAGTCGTTGCTGACAAGAAGCACATGGCTGAGCTCTTTAAAATTACCACTTCATTAAGTCAGGATTCCTATTTGACTCAGCCATGCCTCCTTGCCCATCCAACATTTCCTCATCTTACACCCCTTCTAACGCGACTATCCCCGATGCTTCTCCCTCTTTTTCCCATGCCCGCTACAAAGTTTCTCCCTGCAGCCAGTCACTGAGTCCGAGGTGGAGCTCCTTAACCTGTTTAGGGTAGAGGGCAGCATTTTCACTTTTGGATAAATAGCGTGCCCAAACTGAACTGCCTCCTACTCTGTCCCAGATCCTAATATATGCATATTATTATTAGTATTGGATAGAAAACACTCGGAAGTTTCTAAAATGGTTTGAATCATGTCTGTGAGTATAACAGAACTTATTTAGCAGGCGAAACCCTGAGGACAAACCATTCAGATTTTTTTTTTAAGTCACTGTCTTTTCAATATGTTTTCATGGGGAATCCAGAATTCTAATCGACTTTCCTGCAGTTCCTACCGCTTCCACTGGATGTCACCAGTTTGTAGAAATTAGTTGAGGTTTTTCCTTTGTGTAATGAAGAAGTACCATAGCTCAGAACGAACGTCACTTCATGTGTACCTTTTGATAGAGGCGCGTAACCAGAAAAGTAGCATCAGTTAGTTTTGCTCCTGTATTGAACACAGATCATCCCGTCTTCAATTTGATCGATTATATACGTTTAGAAATACCTAAAGTTGTATTACAAAAGTAGTTTGAAATGTTTTGGCAAAGTTTACAGGTAACTTTTGAGATATTTTGTAGCGACGTAGCGTAAGTTGGAAGAGGTGTTTTTCTGGATCAAACACGCCAAATAAATGGACATTTTGGATATATATCGACGGAATTAATTGAACAAAAGGACCATTTGTGATGTTTATGGGACATATAGGAGTGCCAACAAAAGAAGCTTGTCAAAGTTAAGGCATGATTTATATTTTATTTCTGCGTTTTGTGTCGCGCCTGCAGAGTTGAAATATGCTACTCTCTCATTGTTTACTGTTGTGCTATCATCAGATAATAGCATCTTATGCTTTCGCCGAAAAGCCTTTTTGAAATCTGACATGTTGGCTGGATTCACAACGAGTGTAGCTTTAATTTGCTATCTTGCATGTGTAATTTAATAAAAGTTAGATTTTTATAGAAATGTATTTGAATTTGGCGCTCTGCATTTTCCCTGGTTATTGGCCATGTGGGACGCAAGCGTCCCGCCTACCCCAGAGAGGTTAAACTTGACCCCAAAAAAACATCTGGGTCAGAGGGTCTAAACCATTTCTTCTTTAAGGTTGCTGCCCCTATCATCGCAAAGCCTGTCTCTCCTTTTTGGGGAGGTTCCCATTGCTTGGAAGGCAGCCACAGTTCATCCTTTACTTAAAGGAGCTGATCCTACTGTTATAGGCCTATTTCTATTTTGCACTGTTTATCAAAAGTGTTGGAAAAACTTGTTAATAATCAACTGACTGGCTTTCTTGATGTCTATAGTATTCTCTCGGGTATGCAATTTGGTTTCCGCTCAGGTTATGATGTCTCACTGCAGCCTTAAAGGTCTTTAATGATGTCACCCTCGCCCTTGATTCTAAGCAATATTGTGCTGCTATTTTTATTCACCTGGCCAAAGCTTTTGGCCTGGTTTGCTAACTTGAAAATAAAATAAAAGAGTGCCGCACACTCTAGGAGCTCAGATGCAAAAATGTAATTACCAACGTTTCGACAGCCAAACTGTCTTCATCAGGGTATATTCACAAACACTGCGGGATGACTCGTTTATATAGTGTCAAAAGACACAGGTGTCTGTAATCATGGCCAAGAGTGGCCTAATATCATTGGTTAATAATCAAATATTAAAATGTCATACAAAGAACAACATACAAACAACAAATGGATAGTCTACGTTGAGACCGAAGGGCGCAAGGGTCTTTAAATTAAAGATCCAGGCAGCCTCTCGTTTTAACAATAAATTATCAAGGTCACCCCCTCTCCTAGGGAGGGTGACATGTTCGATGCCAATATAACGCAGAGACGAAATCAAGTGGCCTGCCTCCAAGAAGTGGGCCGCAACTGGATAAGAAAGTTTTTACACCTAATGGTGCTACGATGCTCTGAGATACGTACTTTTAATTTGCGCTTTGTTTAACCTACATAATTTTTACAACAAGGACAAGTTATAAGATAAATAACTGCCTTAGCGGAGCACGTAATAACACCTTTGATTGGGATCGATTTCCCTGTTTGTGGGTGTTTGAAGGATCTACATTTATAAAGTGCCATTGCATTGAGCACAGCCATTACATTTGTAATTTCCATCCAGTAGGGGCGCAAATAGACGTTGTTCAGGAATATCTTGGGGTGGTAAATCAGAGTGTACCAATTGGTCTCTGAGATTTCTGCCCCGCGAGAATACGACCAAGGGAAGGTCCGAAAACACATTACCGAGACTATCATCGGATTTTAGGATGTGCCAATGTTTGTGAACAATTCCCTTAATTTGTTCAGAGCACTTTGAATAGCGGGTAGTTAGAACGCAAGAATGCGTCTTTTTGCGAGACTGACCTTGAAAAAGGTAATGTCTCGTTTTGTTTTGAATTTTCTCAATGGCAATATTAATCTGATCATTCTTGTAGCCCCTCTCCTTGAACTTTCTTTGCGTCTCAGCCATATAGGTGTGCGTTTCTTTTTCTTCTAGATAACTGGTTTGCTAACTACCTCACTCAAAGAGTGCAGTGTATAAAATCTGCTGTCTCAGCCACTGGCTGTCACCAAGGGAGTACCCCAAGGCTCAATCCAGGGCCCCACGCTCTTCTCAATTTACATCAACAACATAGCTCCGGCAGTAGGAAGCTCTCTCATCCATTTATATCCAGATGATACAGTCTTATACTCAGCTGGCCCCTCCCCGGATTCTGTGTTAAATGCTCTACAACAAACCTTTCTTATTGTCCAAAAAGCTTTCTCTACCCTTAACCTTGTTCTGAACACCTCCAAATCAAAAGGTAATGTGGTTTGGTAAGAAGAATGCCCCTCTGTTATTACTACCTATGAGGGTTTAGAACTTGAGGTAGTCGGCGCATACAAGTACTTGGGAGTATGGCTAGACGGTACACTGTCCTTCTCTCAGCACATATTAAAGCTGCAGGCAAAAGTTAAATCTAGACTTGGTTTCCTCTATCGTAATCGCTCCTCTTTCACCCCAGCTGCTAAACTAACCCTGATTCAGATGACCATCCTACCCATGCTAGATTACGGAAACATAATTTATAGATCGGCAGGTAAGGATGCTCTCGAGCGGCTAGATGTTCTTTACCATTCGGTCATCAGATTTTGAGCTATATGTGCAGATTTTGCGTTATAATTTTGCGCTATACGTGCAGCACAGCCTTCCTAAACTAGCCCACAATGTCTGCAGTGTGGATTGAGCAGTCAACAAGTCAAACAGTCATTTGAAAGAGTAACAACATTTCAGTGAGACAACTCTAAGGTGAAATCCATTAATGCCAAGATAATATAATTAATTGCCCTTTTTTAATGGCCAGCACTGTAGCCAGCATCATAGCATACATATCGATGAATCTTTGTGACATATGAAATACGAGTAATAGTGTAATCAATGTGTAATAACGATGTAAAAAATGTATTAACGCCTTAAATTATGTGACAGTCATATTCAGGTCCTGTTTGGTCAACAAACTTATTTGACACTCAAATAGTGTTATTTGACACTCAAATAGTGTTATTTGACACTCAAATAGTGTTATTTGACACTCAAATAGTGTTATTTGACACTCAAATAGCCTTACCTGTATATATATTTTTCTACTGTATTATTGACTATGTTTGTTTACTCCATGTGTAACTCTGTGTTGTTGTTTGTATCGCACTGCTATGCTTTATCTTGGCCAGGTCGCAGTTGTAAATGAGAACTTGTTCTCAACTAGCCTACCTGGTTAGATAACGGTGAGAAAAAAAAGAAAAAAAAATATTAATAGTATATTTTTTGACACGCAAAGACCCAAATGGCATTCCATAGAAATCCTGGTTGAGAATGAAACGACTGAACAACGAAACCGCACAGCAAGTAAATGAAAGAAATTGGTTTTGATTATGTTTTACTGGTAAGAGGACATACGTAAATGGCAACAAAATAACTTTTTGGTCAGTGTGGTGTGTGTAACCTTTATTTAACTAGGCAAGTCAGTTAAGAACAAATGGTGTATCATGTCAAAACATTGAGACATTGAACAGCTTCCATGCTCATTTGCATAGACTACCTAAATAACATTGAACAGTTGAATGTAACTCCTAACTTGAGCTTGGGTTTATGTAGTCTACACTTACATCTAATTTACCAAACAAAGAACACCATAATTTCAGCTTGTGGCTAGGTATACCATCATTCGTCCATGGTTGATTGGATCTTTGGAAGTTTAGAAGTAGTCAGCTACCATTACATTAGCTTTTTTTTAAAACTTTAGGCGGCATTCTGCCTTCTCCCTACAGTTTTCAGCCATTAACTTCCCCTACGGCTACCTCATTGTGAACTACAATCCCTACGCTGTGGTTTAACCTTTATAAATGTCAATAGTAGTTGCTTGTGATATGGCTTTTGAAATATATAGCCCTTATCTTTCATCAGCGAGAAACAATCCTTTAAATTTAAAATATACTTACTGTAGCACAGATCTATACTGCTATGGGAGCTTCCATCCGGCAAAACTACACTGTAGCAGTTACAGATCTAAACAGCTATGGCTGCCTCCATCCCACGAAACTACACTTCTGGAGTTACGCTTCCACACAGGTGTTCAGAGCATGCTAGACAGCCAACTAGCACCTCGTCTTCAGTAAACAAGCGCTGAAACATGGATATGGCTGTGTGGGAACATTAACCCTAACAATGTGTGTATCAATTTAACCTTTTGTTTTTAGAAAATTATTTCTCGCTGTTATGAAATATGGTCCTTATGTTTACAAAACAGTACGGCAAGCGATGCGTGTTAGCTTTCAAAAAACTCCCATAAAGAAGATACTATCATCAATAGGGCTAAAGCAGTTGGCGTCTATGAATGGGGTACCATTACATTAGCCCTATAAATAAGATGCCAAATTAATGACATTAACAAAACTTTTACCTGTAAGTCAATGTATTCGAGTTCAACCCTAATTTCAATGTTTACAACGCTTGTTAAAATGAGATGAAAACAGTACTGGTTAATGACTTTTTTCAAATCCAATGAATTTTTCACGTTGATTCCATGTCACAACACGTTGACCAATTAAGTTGATTCAACCAGTGTGTGCACCAGTATCTGTATGCTAACATCCAGAAAGCGCCGATTCCCCACTGTAAGCGTTATAATGTAAATTCGTTGATAACCAAATATGGAGTTTCGCTGAGCAAGTATCTTCATTTACTCCCGGTATGTACTTCCAAAAAAGGTCCAAAAAAAAATCACAAATTACTGCCACGATCAGGTCGGAAGAATACAACAGCTCAATCATATCACACTGGATGTTTTTCGGTTGCTTGTACATTTTTATTTAGACATTTTTTGGAAGTACATACCGGAAGTAAATGCAGAGAGTTGATCAGCGAAACTCAATAGTTGGTGATCATTCTAATGCAGATCTGGTGAATTGTGCGTTTGAATCGGAACTTTCTAGGCGTTCGAGTGGTCTCTACGCACATATGTATACTGTTTCACCCAGTGGATAACTAGTTTATTTGCTTAAAGTATTAACTAAGCTATAATAAGACATGTTGGATGAATGTCGCTCAAACATGTGAAGCACTGACGCATGCCAAACAACTGAGCTGGAAAATCACTGCTCCCTTTCGCCAACAAAAACAAAAACATTACGCGCTTGAAGCTAGCTAGCTACAGTAAAAGTTTTAGCTAGCTAATGCCACCTAGATTTAATAGCTAACGCTAGCTAGCTGGCTGTTATTCAGCTTGATAGCTAGCTCACTCGAGCAGGGGTGCCAATGATGATTCCAGCATGTGTAATCCTGGTCCTGAAAACCGTTTATAATAATTGTCTTTATCGTAAAACGTAGAAAAACAAATGGCCTTTCTTACCTGTGCATTTGTTTTCCAAGAAGTCAGTGTATGGAATGACCCATTCAGGACTTCCCAAATATCCAGCGATGCTCTCCACAACCCACTCGCTGTCCTCAGCCATGTTGGCTAAAAATACACTGTAGTGCTCTTCAGGCGAGGAAGGATAGTCTTGAAATTAAACAAAATGCACAACTGAAGTGTAAGTATGCATACATTTGTTGAGATCTAGCTAACAAGCTAGTCCATGTATTTTTAGTATCCCTCTCCGTAGCTGCAGAAAATCTGAAATGCGCACTCATGAATTTCGAAGTGGTCGAATGGGTTGACTCCTAATCGGTCCCTATGGTAACCGATTACATCAGCGTTTAGCGTTCTACAAATTGAACAGCCCATCAGGTGTGTGGCAGTGTGGTAACCTAGTAAGTGTTTAATTCTTTGTGATCCTTTGAACGCACAATACTAATAATCCCTGACATTTCTCTGTAAACTACCTACATTACCTGAATAGTGATTTAGGCTACATTGCCCGTCTATTGGCGCTGTTGTGTAGGGCGAAGTTTCCGTGTGCTAGTTGAAGATACCTCTCTATGCCTGAATAGGGTGATAGTGTGCATAGCCAAGAGACTGGCAATCTAGTTTCATGATTGAGAGCCCCCACACCCTTGTCACCCGGGCGCTGTGGTAAATTAACCCCAACTCTTGAGATAGGATTAATTAGTTCACAGGTTAAACCACCACAGTTTAAATCACACGTAATCTGAAATGGATAGTCACTAAAGCGCGTAGACCTACCTGAATTTGGATAGTTACCGGGGTTTGGACTGGACTTGACGTGTCCAGTAGCCTCTGAATAAAACCACAATACATACATAAGATTTTTTTTTATTAAGAGTAAACATTAAATGTATCAATTCGATATAGGCATCAAGGTTATACAATAAATATACACTCCTTTTGTATTTTGAAATATATATTGTTAAAATAAGGCTGTCTATTGTACTTTAGTCCTACAGTTCATAAAGGCAGGGCATGCAACAATGGGCATGCCAAAATTAAGCAAAAAAAGTATGTTGTATTATGCATAAGAACATATTTGTAAGGCATAACTTACTCTGCTTATTTGTACATTTGGAAACAGAGATGGTGTAATGTACACTAAACAAAAATATAAACGCAACATATAAAGTGTTGGTCCCATGTTTCATAAGCTGACGTTTTCCATATGCACAAAAATATTATTTCTCAAATTTTGTGCACAAATTTGTTTGCATCCCTGTAAGTGAGTATTTCTCATTTGTCAAGATAATCCATCCACCTGACAGGTGTGCATATCAATGGGCTGATTAAACATAATGATCATTATAGGTGCACCTTGTGCTGAGGACAATAAAAGGCCACTCTAAAATGTGCAGTTATATCACACAACACTATGCCACAAATGTGTTTTGAATGAACGTGCAGTTGGGATGCTGATTTCAGGAATGTTCACCAGAGCTGTTGCCAGAGAATTGAATGTTAATTTCTCTACCATAAACTGTCCTCATGTCATTTTATAGAATTGGGCAGTACGTCCAATATGCCTCAAAACCGGAGACCACGTGTATGGCATCATGTTGGTGAGCGGTTTTCTGATGTCAACGTTGTGAACAGAGTGCCCCATGGTGGCGGTGGGGTTATGGTATGAGCAGGCATAAACTATGGACAACGAACACAATTGCATTTATCGATGGCAATTTGAATGCACAGAGCTCCCGTGACGAGATCCTGAGGCCATTTATCTGCTGCCATTACCTCATATTTCAGCATGATAATGCACTGCCCCATGTCACAAGAATCTGTACACAATTCCTGGAAGCTGAAAATGTCCCAGTTCTTCCATGGACTGAATACTCGCCAGACATGTCACCCATTGAGCATGTTTGGGATGCTCTGGTTTGACGTGTACGACAGCATTTTCCAGTTCCCGACAATATCCAAGATTTTCGCACAGCCATTAGAGGGGTGGGACAACTTTCCACATGCCACAATCAAATGGTGGTCAACCAGATACTGACTGGTTTTCTGATCCTATCATCTTTTTTTAAGGTATCTGTGACCAACAGATGCATATCTGTATTCCCAGTCACATGAAATCCATAGATTAGGGCCTAATGAATTTATTTAAATTGACTGATTTCTGTATATGAACTGTAACTCAGTAAAATGTCATGTTGCGTTTTATATTTTTGTTCAGTATATAATTAACTGGTGGGACATATTGTCCTCCAGAGGGCAGTCATTGTACTGTAATAGTATCGAAATGAATGGTTATGTTTGAGAGCATCAAAACCGCAATGTATTATGAGTCAATTTTGACTGACTGATAAACAAATAATGAGCCGCTATTTACAATGCAAGGTGATTTGTAGAACAGTCAGTCGGCAGTCGCCTGCACTGTCGGCTGCAATGTCGAACCAGCTTAATCAATGTCTTCAACACAGGAGGTTGGTGGCACCTTAATTGGGGAGGACGGGCTCGTGGTAATGGCTGGAGCAGAATGAGTGGAATGGTATCAAATACATCAAACACATGGTTTGATGCCATTCCATTTGCTCCCTTCCAGACATTATTATGAGCCATCTTCCCCTCAGCAGCCTCCACTGGTCTTCCATGTGTTGTGATGCAATGCGCTTTTAAATTAACTGTAAATCACCTTGACCACAGTGGTATCCTTCAAGCTATTATTACAATCATACCTTTTAAATGAATTAATTTACCATTCAGTAGTAGCGTATGACATGTTTGCCTACTGTGGATGTACAAATCTAATCTAACATTTTGAAAAACTACACAGGAGACTATTCTAATAAAATGTAGGCTGTCTGTCTAATGCGCAAGTGATGATGAGGACTAAGACTATTCATTAATCTTTACTTTGTATTCAGACATCTTTTGTGCTTGTTTGCAGGTGAGAGAAAGTCTTTCCTTGGGGCGGCAGAGTGGTTAGAGCGTTGGACTAGTAACCGAAAGGTTGCAAGTTCGAATCCCCGAGCTGACAAGGTACAAATCTGTCGTTCTGCCCCTGAACAGGCAGTTAACCCACTGTTCCTAGGCCGTCATTCGAAATAAGAATTTGTTCTTAACTGACTTGCCTAGTTAAATAAAGGTAAAATAAAAACAAACTCTAGGTGGCAACAGTGAATCAGGGACAGTTTATACTGTAGGTTGTATCTGGGACACACCCACATTTGGTTTGCTCTGATCTGTTATGAATGGGTTCGATGTATAGGTTAGGAAATGTTTATCCCAGAATTGCTACATCAAGAGCAATACAGTGACTGAAGGTTTGCCAGCAATTGAATAAGAAAACATGTTTCTTGTGCAGTGACAAAGTGCAGTCACTATTGATGCACTCGTAAAACAATATATAAAGTAGCCTACTCTGGACTGTTGCACCAACAGCCTTTGACTTTATGACATGAGGACATAAAAGTAACTGCCAAAATAAAGGAAACACTTGAGTAAATGAGGGATGCAAAGTATATATATTGAAAGCAGGTGCTTCCACACAGGTGTGGTTCATGGGTTAATTAAGCAATTAAAACATCCCATCATGCTTAAGGTCATGTATACAAATGCCCAGTTGCCCATTACTTTGACTACCATGGCTAGAAGAGATATCTGTGCCTTTGAAAGAGGGGTCTCAAAGGAGCATAGGGGGTTTAAAGGGTGTGTGTGTGTCTCAGTCATCAGATCTCAACCCAATTGAACACTGGAGCGGTGTCTGAGACAGCGTTTTCCACCACCATCAACAAAAAAACGAATGATTGAATTTCTCGTGGAAGAATGGTGTTGCATCCCTCCAATAGTTGCAGACACATGTCGAATCGATGCCAAGGCTCATTGACGCTGTTCTGGCGGCTCGTGGTGGCCCAACGCCCTATTAAGACACTGATGATGTTTCCTATATTTTGACAGTTACCTGTAGTTAAAGGGTAAGTTGTTGTACAGATATTTACTGTCAGATTAAGAACATTGTCTGCCATAAGAGCAGTGTACATCATAGATGTGTTAATGCTACATTTATGTACTGGTTAACGCTGACAAACTTATTAATATTTTCAGGAAGTATTGTTATTTTTTCAATTTACTATTAATATTTTTCTTGTATCAGAATATGATAACAGAACCCCAGTTATAAAATAATGTGTGAAGGGAACCACCTGTAAACATGGAGAAAGTATTCTCCCATTATATTACTATGAAAAGACAGATGAAACAGAATTAATAGAAGTGTAATGCCAATCAAACACCACAGATAGGCCTATTACATACAGTATTTAGTCATTGGAGTGACATGTTCATAAAAAGGTGTTGACAACTCCTGTAGTTGATCATCTTTGATGTTCAGGCGCAAAGTGTATCATGCGTGTGGTGTAAAGAGTTGCTGTGGTTACTTTCTCTGCCGGTGTTAAGTCCAATGCATAAGGTCTTATTTCAAAACATGTCCTTGGGGGAACTGGAAATGGTGTTTAGCAGTCTTTAAAAAGTCATGCTATTGATCTTACTGACTGAAATAGCCTCCAATTGTTTACAATATCTGTTCAATAAGTCAACATCTGTTTTTAAAGAGAGCTACAGTTGTCCCACTGGTTCAACACCATTTTCCAGTTATACCTAATAAACCTAATTATTCACGAAGACCTTGGGAATCTAGGACCAATTAGGTAAAATCATTGTCTTGTAATTTTACCAAACAAATACCTTAGGCCAGGGATGGGCAACTTTGATGGGGGTGGGGGCCACAACAAAGCCGAACTCATCATAGGGGGCAGCAGTGGCTCACGGGTCTGTGTACCCACATCCATACTCACACATGCAATCAGAGCCTTTTGGGGGCCATTAAGTGGAAGTTATACGTTTCAGAGTTAATTTCCTGCAATTCTTTACATATTTGCCATGAGGCGGAGAAGATTTCTCAATTTTATAACTCATTTCATGCAATTCTACACATTTTTGTCATGGGGTGGAGAGAAATGTTTGCAGTTTTTAATATGATGTGACTAACAACATCAATGTAGGCCCCCCAAATCGGTAATTCAACCATGATTACTAAAAGTTTAGATAGCTGGCCGCAGGACTAACTTACAATCACAGTTGTTTTTGCTGACATGGGCTAATTGAGTGACTGACATAACGAGAGAAACTGCTGATGCACAACCAAATTTCAAAATGTCTCCTTGTGTATTCTACTATTCTAACTCAACAGTAAGTTGAGACCCTGACAGATCTTTTGTTTTAAGGCTTTGAAAATTGATCCGTGGGCCTACAAAAGGGGGGCCTCCAGTTGCCCATCCTTGTCTTAGAGCTTAAAAGGGCAGCTCAGCTCCTTCCAATGTTAGTATGCTATTGACCGCTGCAGTTGGTTTTCATTTTAACCTATGCATAAGATGATAGCATATCCATTACAAACTAAGTACTGTCCAGGGACATGGTGGTTTCAACAATTTCCAGGAAGCAAGACGCTCACCTTTTGAGTACAGAAAGGTACATTTAAAAAATAATTAATAATATATACAGTGCCTTGCGAAAGTATTCGGCCCCCTTGAACTTTGCGACCTTTTGCCACATTTCAGGCTTCAAACATAAAGATATAAAACTGTATTTTTTTGTGAAGAATCAACAACAAGTGGGACACAATCATGAAGTGGAACGACATTTATTGGATATTTCAAACTTTTTTAACAAATCAAAAACTGAAAAATTGGGCGTGCAAAATTATTCAGCCCCCTTAAGTTAATACTTTGTAGCGCCACCTTTTGCTGCAATTACAGCTGTAAGTCGCTTGGGGTATGTCTCTATCAGTTTTGCACATCGAGAGACTGAATTTTTTTCCCATTCCTCCTTGCAAAACAGCTCGAGCTCAGTGAGGTTGGATGGAGAGCATTTGTGAACAGCAGTTTTCAGTTCTTTCCACAGATTCTCGATTGGATTCAGGTCTGGACTTTGACTTGGCCATTCTAACACCTGGATATGTTTATTTTTGAACCATTCCATTGTAGATTTTGCTTTATGTTTTGGATCATTGTCTTGTTGGAAGACAAATCTCCATTTCAATATTATCGCTTGCACAGTGCTCCTTGGGATGTTTAAAGCTTGGGAAATCTTTTTGTATTCAAATCCGGCTTTAAACTTCTTCACAACAGTGTCTCGGACCTGCCTGGTGTGTTCCTTGTTCTTCATGATGCTCTCTGCGCTTTTAACGGACCTCTGAGACTATCACAGTGCAGGTGCATTTATACGGAGACTTGATTACGCACAGGTGGATTGTATTTATCATCATTAGTCATTTAGGTCAACATTGGATCATTCAGAGATCCTCACTGAACTTCTGGAGAGAGTTTTCTGCACTGAAAGTAAAGGGGCTGAATAATTTTGCACACCCAATTTTTCAGTTTTTGATTTGTTAAAAAAGTTTGAAATATCCAATAAATGTCGTTCCACTTCATGATTGTGTCCCACTTGTTGTTGATTCTTCACAAAAAAATACAGTTTTATATCTTTATGTTTGAAGCCTGAAATGTGGCAAAAGGTCGCAAAGTTCAAGGGGGCCGAATACTTTCGCAAGGCACTGTAAATGATTTGATCATGTTAAAAACATAACAGCCCTAAAGCTATATCACAAGTTAAATATCTATTCTACCCTATTGAGTGTTTCCAACAAAGAAAATATACAGAATAGAAGACTGCAACTTTTACTTAAAATTGGATGCTGGAAATTGAGTCAAGATTCTGAGATCAACCCCAGTAAGTTTACATTCTGGTTTAGTCCAAAACAGAATTTTAGACATGATACCAAAATAGATGAATGCCAATGGGGCATAATTGTCTTTACTCTGCAACAATAAACATCAAATAGATGTATTTATCTTAGGAGTCAGGTGAGGTTTCTGGCATTCCTATTTTCCCCATTAGTTTCATTTGATCAGCTGTGGTCCAACAGATGGCCCCAGTTAATTTGGTCGAGGTTGGAGGTATGCTGCACTTTGTAAATGAATATTGAAGACACACCAGGTAAACAAACACCTTTTGGAGTATAGATTTGTATAGGATATCTCCACACTACTGTCCATGCAGCTCCAACCTGCTTAGGCCAGAGAGGGTTTTAAAGGGTTGTGATGAATGATGTCATTATTGGTAAAATGGATTTAACGATGAACTATATTTACTGAGGTTCAGCATTCAATAGAAAATCAATTTATTTGATCAGTTCCCTTCCCATGAATGTCTTCTGTAAGAAACAGTCAGGATGAAATAAGCAGAAGGTTCAATAGATGAACAAATGCCCTCCAAGTCCTATATTACGTCTACAGTGTCCGATTTCAGTATTAAACTGTTATTTTTCTCTTAAAGCCTGCATAAATCAGTCTTGTAACGCACCACGTCTTCGGATTCACAGGGAGCCATTGGGACTCTCCTTACTCCCATTGCGCTCTGTTGGTTGAGCGATTTTGAGATGTGCCAGTTGGTTGAGCTGGTGCTTGTTGCAGACTGGGATCTTGTTAGCCTGCAGGCTCTTGGTGTGGCGTGAATACCAGTCCCGCTGGAACGTAGCCCTCACCTGTTCCACCAACGTTGAGTTCCTCTCTTTCACCCCCTCCACCTGACTGATCACCAAGCCTGCTCCAGCGTTGAACATAAACTCATTCCCCACCCAGTCAAAGTTCCCTGTGGGACAACAGACACCCGTCAAAACCGTTAATCAGAAATATAGATTCAAAGGTACTAGCCAAATACTCAACCCACCTCACAAGCAAACTAATCAATCCACCAACCAGTAGCTAGACCAATAATTGAATTTTTTTTTTTTTTTACAAAATTTGCAAAATAGTTATTACTCATCTGAAATGAATGCAAGTGAACTCACCTATGTACACAGCACTGTCTGTCACCATTAATCTGTTATGGTTGATTCCCTGTAGCGTGCCATCTCTCTGTTCCCTGGGGCTGAAGAACTTCTGCACAAAACACACAAGGACTGGCTTAGCAGTAGTGATTAATGAATACATTTTACATGACCTACAGTAGGTTTGCAGGTACAGTAGAGATGAATACATTTTACATGATGTACAGTAGAGATGAATACATTTTACATGTACAGTAGGTTTGCAGGCACAGTAGAGGAATACATTTTACATGATGTACAGTAGAGGAATACATTTTACATGATGTACAGTAGAGGAATACATTTTACATGTACAGTAGGTTTGCAGGTACAGTAGATGAATACATTTTACATGATGTACAGTAGAGATGAATACATTTTACATGTACAGTATGTTTGCAGGCACAGTAGAGGAATACATTTTACATGACCTACAGTAGGTTTGCAGGTACAGTAGAGATTAATACATTTTACATGATGTACAGTAGAGGAATACATTTTACATGATGCACAGTAGAGGAATACATTTTACATGATGTACAGTAGAGGAATACATTTTACATGATGTACAGTAGAGGTGAATACATTTTACATGTACAGTAGGTTTGCAGGTACAGTAGAGGAATACATTTTACATGATGTACAGTAGGTTTGCAGGTACAGTAGAGATTAATACATTTTACATGTACAGTAGGTTTGCAGGTACAGTAGAGGAATACATTTTACATGTACAGTAGGTTTGCAGGTACAGTAGAGATGAAAACATTTTACATGATGTACAGTAGAGATGAATACATTTTACATGTACAGTAGGTTTGCAGGCACAGTAGAGGAATACATTTTACATGATGTACAGTAGAGATGAATACATTGTACATGATGTACAGTAGGTTTGCAGGTATAGTAGAGATGAATACATTTTACATGACCTACAGTAGGTTTGCAGGTACAGTAGAGGAATACATTTTACATGATGTACAGTAGAGATGAATACATTGTACATGATGTACAGTAGGTTTGCAGGTACAGTAGAGGAATACATTTTACATGATGTACAGTAGAGGAATACATTTTACATGATGTACAGTAGAGGAATACATTTTACATGATGTACAGTAGAGGAATACATTTTACATGATGTACAGTAGGTTTGCAGGTACAGTAGAGATGAATACATTTTACATGACCTACTGTAGATATGATTAAATACAGTGCACTGCAAAAGTATTGGGATAGTGACACATTTTTTGTTTTGGCTCTGTACTACAGCACGTTTTGATTATTTTGTGGCCGATAGAAAGGAATGTCAAATAATGTAGTGTTTTTTTGGAGTCACTTTTATTGTAAATAAGAATAGAACATGTTTTTGAACACTTCTACATTAATGTGGATGCTACCATAATTACGGATTGTCCTGAATAATGATGAGTGAGAAAGTTAGACTCACAAATATCGTAATGGTGAGAGGTTAGCATGTCATGGTGGTATGATATTTGTGTGACTAACTTTCTCACTTATAATTATTCATGATTAATACAGGACTATCGGTATTCATGGTAGCATCCATATTAATGTAGCGATTTATAGAACAGGGGCGCAACTTTCACTGGGGACAGGGGGGAACATGTCCCCCCCACATTCTGAAATTGCATTTTTGTGCCACCTAGTTTTATCATTGAAATGTGATACAAAGGAAAGGGGGGATACCTAGTCAGTTGTACAACTGAATGCCTTCAACTGAAATGTATCTTCCGCATTTAACCCAACCCCTCTGAATCAAATCAGGCAACGGTGTGCTTTAGGACCATGCGGACGCCTCTGAGCAGTTTGGAGTGTTTATCCGAGAGGATAAAAAAAATATACAGTACCAGTGAAAAGTTTGGACACACCTACTCATTCAAGGGTTTTTATTTTATTTTGACTATTTTCTACATTGTAGAATAATAGTGAAGACATCAACACTATGAAATAACACATATGGAATCATGTAGTAACCAAAAAAGTGTTAAACAAATCAAAATATATCTAAGATTCTTCAAAGTAGCCACCCTTTGACCTTGATGACAGCTTTAAACACTCTTGGCATTCTCTCAACCAGCTTCACCTGGAATGCTTTTCCAACAGTCTTGAAGGACTTCCCACATATGCTGAGCACTTGTTGGCTGCTTTTTCTTCCCTCTGCAGTCCAACTCATCCCAAACCATCTCAATTGGGTTGAGGTCAGGTGATTGTGGAGGCCAGGTCATCTGATGCAGCACTCCATCACTCTCCTTCTTGGTCAAATAACCCTTACACAGCCTGGAGGTGTGTTGGGTCATTGCCCTTTTTTAAAGCCAAATGATAGTCCCAATGCTGGTTAAGTGTGCCTTGAATTCGAAATAAATCAGTGTCACCAGCAAAGCACCCCCACACCATTACACCTCTGCTTCACGGTGGGAACCACACATGCAGAGATCATCCGTTCACCTACTCTGCGTCTTACAAAGACACGGCGGTTGGACTCATCAGACCGAAGGACAGATTCCCACCGGTCTAATGTCCATTGCTCATGTTTCTTCGCCCAAGCAAGTCTCTTCTTAGTGGTGTCCTTTACTAGTGGTTTCTTTGCAGCAATGATGGCCTGATTCACACAGTTTCCTCTGAACAGTTGATGTTGAGATGTGTCTCTTACTTGAACTCTCTGAAGCATTCATTTGGGCTGCAATTTCTGAGGCTGGTCACTCTAATGAACTTATCTTCTGCAGCAGAGGTAAATCTGGGTCTTCCTTTCCTGGGGCGGTTCTCATGAGAGCTTGATGGTTTTTGCGACTGCACTTGAAGAAACTTTCAAAGTTCTTGACATTTTCCACCCTGACTGACATTCACATCTTAAAGCAATGATGCACTTTAATTTATCATTGCTTATTTCAGCTGTTCTTACCATAATATCAAATCACATTTTATTTCTCACATGTGCCGAATACAACAGGTACAGTGAAATGCTTCCTTACAAGTTCTTAAGAAAAAAAGAAGAGAAAAAAAAAGAACAAAGTAACAAATAATTAAAGAGTAGCAATAAAATAACAATATGGACTTTTGGTCTTTTACCAAATAGGGCTATCTTCTGTATACCACCCCTACCTTCCACAAATTAACTTTTAACAAGGCACACCTGTTAATTGAAATGCCTTCCAGGGTACTACCTCATGAAGCTGGTTGAGAGAATGCCAAGAGTGTGCAAATCAGTCATCAAGGCAAAGGGTAGCCACTTTAAAGAATCTCAAATATAAAATATATTTTGATGTAACTTTTTTTTGTCCCTCCCACTTCTAAAACCAAAGATGCTCCCCTGGTTTAGAAACATATTATATTCTTATTTACAATTAAAGTGACTCCAAAATGATACAATACATTACTTACCATTCATTTCTATTGGGCACAAAATAATCTTTAACACAACGAAAACTAACAGCAAATGCCTCCAAGTTTTGTAGAGTCACAAGCTTTATGTAATCATTGCAAGTTAGGAATATGGTACCAAATACTAAACTTTTTTTGTTTGTTTTTTTTGTTTGTCTTTCATACACTTTTTATTGTCATCACTTGACAGAGGGAAGGGCAGGAGGTGCATGCCAGGGACAAGAAGCTGTTTACTTCTTGGTGGTCTCCTCCTCCTTTGACAGGGTCTTGATGATCTCCTCTTTCTTTGCTGCCAGGCGCTCCTCTCTGCGCTTGCGGGCCTCCTTTGTCTTGGAATGACGGGCCTCAGCCTGGTCACACAGAAGCTTCTTGCGGGCCTTGTCTGCCTTCAGCTTGTGGATGTGCTCCATGAGGATACGCTTGTTCTTGAACACATTACCCTTCACCTTAAGGTAGAGACTGTGGTACATGTGCCTGTCAATCTTATGGGATTCCCTGTAGCGACGGAGAAGACGACGCAGGATTCTCATGCGACGCATCCAAGACAGCTTCTCTGGCATACGGGCGTTGGCTATACCCTTTCTCTTACCGATTCCTGTGTGCCTTCCCTTGCGACGCGCCAGCGTGTTCTTGCGGCAGCGGGCGCGAGAGTGCACCGTGACAGGCTTGCGGATGATAAGACCATCCTTTACCAGTTTACGGATCTGCTGGCGGGAGTTGACGTTAGCAATCTCATTGGTCTCGTTGGGGTCCAGCCATACCTTCTTCTTGCCACAGCGCAGGACGCTGGAGGCAAGCCTCTTTTGAAGCCTGAGCATGCTCATGGCTGCTACTGCAAATCCAAATACTAAACTTTTGACTACTTTAATACACATACAGTGCCTTGCGAAAGTATTCGGCACCCTTGAACTTTGCGACCTTTTGCCACATTTCAGGCTTCAAACATAAAGATATAAAACTGTATTTTTTTGTGAAGAATCAACAACAAGTGGGACACAATCATGAAGTGGAACGACATTTATTGGATATTTAAAACTTTTTTAACAAATCAAAAACTGAAAAATTGGGCGTGCAAAATTATTCAGCCCCTTAACTTTCAGTGCAGCAAACTCTCTCCAGAAGTTCAGTGAGGATCTCTGAAAGATCCAATGTTGACCTAAATGACTAATGATGATAAATACAATCCACCTGTGTGTAATCAAGTCTCCGTATAAATGCACCTGCACTGTGATAGTCTCAGAGGTCCGTCAAAAGCGCAGAGAGCATCATGAAGAACAAGGAACACACCAGGCAGGTCCGAGATACTGTTGTGAAGAAGTTTAAAGCCGGATTTGGATACAAAAATATTTCCCAAGCTTTAAACATCCCAAGGAGCACTGTGCAAGCGATAATATTGAAATGGAAGGAGTATCAGACCACTGCAAATCTACCAAGACCTGGCCGTCCCTCTAAACTTTCAGCTCATACAAGGAGAAGACTGATCAGAGATGCAGCCAAGAGGCCCATGATCACTCTGGATGAACTGCAGAGATCTACAGTTGAGGTGGGAGACTCTGTCCATAGGACAACAATCAGTTGTATATTGCACAAATCTGGCCTTTATGGAAGAGTGGCAAGAATAAAGCCATTTCTTAAAGATATCTATAAAAAGTGTTGTTTAAAGTTTGCCACAAGCCACCTGGGAGACACACCAAACATGTGGAAGAAGGTGCTCTGGTCAGATGAAACCAAAATTGAACTTTTTGGCAACAATGCAAAACGTTATGTTTGGCGTAAAAGCAACACAGCTGAACACACCATCCCCACTGTCAAACATGGTGGTGGCAGCATCATGGTTTGGGCCTGCTTTTCTTCAACAGGGACAGGGAAGATGGTTAAAATTGATGGGAAGATGGATGGAGCCAAATACAGGACCATTCTGGAAGAAAACCTGATGGAGTCTGCAAAAGACCTGAGACTGGGACGGAGATTTGTCTTCCAACAAGACAATGATCCAAAACATAAAGCAACATCTACAATGGAATGGTTCAAAAATAAACATATCCAGGTGTTAGAATGGCCAAGTCAAAGTCCAGACCTGAATCCAATTCGAGAATCTGTGGAAAGAACTGAAAACTGCTGTTCACAAATGCTCTCCATCCAACCTCACTGAGCTCGAGCTGTTTTGCAAGGAGGAATGGGAAAAAATGTCAGTCTCTCGATGTGCAAAACTGATAGACATACCCCAAGCGACTTACAGCTGTAATCGCAGCAAAAGGAGGCGCTACAAAGTATTAAATTAAGGGGGCTGAATAATTTTGCACGCCCAATTTTTCAGTTTTTGATTTGTTAAAAAAGTTTGAAATATCCAATAAATGTCGTTCCACTTCATGATTGTGTCCCACTTGTTGTTGATTCTTCACAAAAAAATACAGTTTTATATCTTTATGTTTGAAGCCTGAAATGTGGCAAAAGGTCGCAAAGTTCAAGGGGGCCGAATACTTTCACAAGGCACTGTAAGTGAATTTGGGGGGACTATGTACAAAAAGTCCTGTAATTTCTAAACGGTTCACCTGATATGGATGAAAATGCCTTCTAATTAAAGCTGATAGTATGCACTTTAACCTCAGTCATTGTATCATTCAAATCCAAAGTGGTGGAGTATAGATTAAACAAATAAAATAAAAATGTATAATTGTCCCAATACTTTTGTAGCTCACTGTAGGTATAATGAGCCTGGTAAAGTAGCGATGATGATTCTGTATAACATCAGTTTGTATCCAGGTAATGAGGATGTAGGCATGTGGTGTCCACACTCACAGCCTCCATTGAACAGTTGGCCAGCTCCATGCACAGGGTCTTCAGGGACCACACAAAGTTAAAGGTCAGGGGATGCGTCTGCTCCCAGCAGCTTACTAGCAGACGCACTTCGATGTTCCTCAGGATCAAGGCCTCCCGAAGCATCCCGTCTATACGTGACCAGTATCTGCCAAGGTAGCAAAGAGTTACACACTAACTGTTTGGTAATTACAGGTCATTATACACAGTTACATCCTATCGGTTTCATTCTATCAGTTGTCATTGTATTGTATAAATGGGCGAACAATACAACACTAACAATAAGGTGATTAGGTGCTGTCAGTATCAACAATAAGGTGATCAGGTGCTGTCAGTGTCAACAATAAGGTGATCAGGTGCTGTCAGTGTCAACAATAAGGTGATCAGGTGCTGTCAGTATCAACAAATTGCTCACCTTTGAGCATTCCTGTTAGTGAGAGGCAGATAGTCTGTAATGGATATGTAGATGAACCTCTTGGCCTTTTGGATCACATAGGATATGGCATCAAGGTCTCTGGTCCTGTCTTTAGGGCAGAAGACATCTGGAGAGCTCTGCCACAAGATAAGACTGTTAAATCATTGGAGAGTAGAGAACGGAGGCCCTCCATTTCAATGCCAAGGCTTTACAGATGCAATGAATCATTGTCATTGTTGTCGTCCTCATTATTGTTATCAAATCGTCGTCATCATCATCACCACCACCACCACTACCTCTTGGAACATATCTTTGTCCATTAGTATTCCAACAGCATCGTTACCTTCTCTCTACTTGTCTCTAACTGATCCTGTCTCTGTTCTTTATTGCTTGATATATAATAATAATATTAATTTAATTGGTAAAGCTCTTTTCTCACACCCAAGGTGCAATAAAATAAAAACAAAACAAAAAAACACAGACCATAGAACACAGACAACAATTTAAGCTATATACAGGTCTGGAGGACATGAGAACAGAATTAACAGAGGTCCTTGAAAGCTTTTCTGAACAGCACGGTCTTGAGCTGTGCCTTAAAGGAGGCCAGAGACTCTGCAGCCCTAATAGTGTCTGGAAGTGTGTTCCTCAGCCACGGAGCCGCGCAGCCTAAAGCCCTGTCACCCATAGGATGTGTGTGATGAGAAAAATGACAGATCACAGTTCCATGCTATCAATACTTCTGATGATTAACGTTCCCTCTGTTTTTCAGAAATGTTCATTGACTGGCCTAATTTACAACCAGCAGAATGTATGTTTTCTGTTGGAAGCAATGCAATTTTTCATCCCGTTAGCGTACTTAAAACACCAGCTGATTAGTCATATCGAGCTGTATAAGACACAGCTTTTTTCACCCAACTGTCACCTCTCGTCAAAGTTCTTACTGTGGGAGGACATTGCAAATGTTTACATCATTTATATATCAGGACTAATGTAAAGGCTTTAACCAAGAAAAGTCTTCAAATAGTATGCATAAATATTGGCAATTTATTATTGCTAGCAAGAAAACCCCCAAAGAATTCATAATCTCTGTAAACTATTCATTAATTTAGTATAAAATGAGCTTGTTTCAGAATTATACAAATTACTACTGATACAGAATGCTAAAAAATAATTTCAAGGCCCTTGTTAAAAGGTCACATCGTCCAGACAAACTGCTGTCTTTATGCATGAAGCCATGTGAGAGAACGATTAGTTGCCACTCACAGAGACAAAGACTTCAGCCTTGGTGTTGTTGAAGAGAAGTGGAAGGTTCTCATCTTTGTTCCACAGGGCGCTCAGCCTTTTGGACCACATGGACGGTATAAAGTCCTTATACTGCAGCTGCCAGTAGAGGTTGAATACCCTGTGCAGGTCCAGTGCCAGGCAACTACAGTTGTAGACGATGATGCCCAGTTCTTTCATCTGAGAGACAACAAAGCAACAGCACAGATGTTGTACGGTGTTAGCATGTGCCCCCAGGGACTCCACCTATACCAAATCCTTACTTCACACATCTCTTCTCATCCTGCCTCCCCCTCCTCTCCTTCCATTCCCCCTTTTCCATTCCCTCTCCTCCCATCTCCTACTCCCCACACTTCAATTTCCCCTTCTCCCTCCTGTCCTCTTTTTTGTTTCCTCTCCACAGCCCAGTGCTCCTCTCCCTTCCAGCCCTGAATCCTCCCCATCGTCTTCTGCCCTCCTCTGGCCCTGGACGAGGCAGGTAGTCCTCCAGGCCCTTCAAATCACCAAGCCTCTTCCATCCCTTCTCACAGCAGGGTTTCAAGTGATGCACTTCTCAAGCAAATGTTTATTTCAGTGAAGTGATAAAGATAGACGGGCTAGGTACAGCGAATGGGGTCACACTTTAAATCAACCTTTTGTACTTTTTCAGCTTTGAGCAGCACCACGTTCCCTTTTTGTCCTCACTCAATTAATTCAGTATTGTCCTTTCTCGTACGCACGTGAAAACGGTGACGTTTTCTGCCAACTATAAAAAGTTGCATCTCTTTTATATTCAGGATGTTTGTGCAACCTAAGCCAATTAATGGATGCTGTTCTCCTAGTGTAACTAGCAGTGTTTGAATAAATATTGATTGCAGAGTCATTGGACAAAAATCCCCAGAGCTGATGGTTGTACACAGTACCCTCAAAGTGCCTGCAATATCAGACCTCAAAATGAAAACAGGTTTTGTGTACACAGTAGGTTGGTTAAAGTGTTTACGTAATCAAGGTATGGAACATATTAGTCAGTATGAGGAGCACTCATAGGTGGACTGGTCTCATTGAATGGAGAATAAATGTTACAGAAATATACACAGGTGGCCTCCCGAGTGGTGCAGTGGTCTGAGGCACTGCATTGCAGTGCTAGCTGTGCCACTAGAGATTCTGGGTTTGAGTCCAGGCGCTGTCGCACACCCAAGGGGTGGTGCACAATTGGCCCAGCATCATCCGGGTTAGGGGAGGGTTTGGCCAGCAGGGATGTCCTTGTCCCATCGCACACCATCGACTCCTGTGGCGGGCCGGGCACAGTGCACACTGGCACGGTCGCCGGGTGTATGGGGTTTCCTCCAACACATTGGTGCGGCTAGCTTCCTGGTTAAGTAGGCCTTGTGTCAAGAAGCAGTGTGGCTTGGTTGGGTTTCAGAGGACGCACGGCTCTCGACTGTCGCCTCACTCGAGTCCGTCCGGGAGTTGCAGCGATGAGACAAGACTGTAACTACCAATTGGATACCACAAAATTGGGGAGAAAAAGGGGTAAAAAAAGAAAGAAATATACACAGGTAGGTAATATAATGGAGTGAATCTACTAAGATACCGTGGACAGTGATCGCCAGTCCATGGTGGCGCTGCCGATGTAGATGTGCTGCCTGTCCACCACCCAGAAAGAAGAGTGCAGAAAGCCTTTGGTCAGGGCTGTCATGTTAATGTAGTGTACCTCACCTACACAGGTAGGAAAAGACAGAATCGACAGAGATAGAAATCAGTGCTGTGAAAAAGTATTTGCACAATTTCTGATTCTCCATTTTTGCATATTTTTGATACAGAATGTTATTGCAACACCAGGGTTGTGGGTTCGATTCCCACGGGGGACCAGTATGAAAATGCAGTCGCTCTGGATAGGAGCGTCTGCTAAATGACGTAAATATAATCAGATCTTCAACCTAATATTAGATAAAGGGAACCTGAGTTTACAAATAACCCCAAAAATGTATACTTATTTTATTTATTTAATTAACAATGTAATGCAACACCCAATTCCACTGTGTGAAAAGTAATTGCTCCCTTACACTCAATAACTGGCCGTGCCAACTTTAACTGCAATAACTGCAACCAAATGCTTCCTGTAGTTGTTGATCAGTCTCTAACATCGCTGTGGAGGAATTCTGGTCCACTCTTGCATGCAGAACTGCTTAAACTCAGCAACATTTGTGGGCTGCTCATTTCAAGTCCTGCCACAACATCTCAATTGGGATTAGGTCTCGACTTTGATCAGACCATTCCAGGAACTGATAATATTTAGTATCAAAATATCCAAAAGTAGAGAAAATTAGAATGATGGCAAATACTTTTTCACAGCAATGTATGTTAATATTGCATGTAAGATTAGTCATGATGTAATATCCCTCATTGAGATAAAAGTGCCGAGACCATTTTGTAGATACTGTAGTGAACGGTGGGGCAGGGAAGCGAACCTGGGTCTCAAGTGTGAACGGGAAGGCAAGTTCCTGTGCTTTGACTACTCAGACCCCTGACACGTCCAGACCGTGCGTTCCTCACAGCCGCCATCCCACTTCTGACACCATTGTAGCGAATGGCGACGGAGGGAAGCAAACCCGGGTCACTGGTGTGAAATACAAACACCCTACGCATCCTGTCAACAGGCATCACAGCAATGGGGTTAACCCTATTGGTGCATTCCATAAGGGTGTGTGCCTTTTAAGTCGCTTCCCTGACACACCGTTCACTACCCAGTATTTTCTATAAAATGGCAATATACTGTATACGGAATGTAAATGTCACTGTAGCTCTGGTCTTGTGGTTGACAACATGACTCACTGTGACGAGACAGGCTCTTCAGCTCTGAAGAGTTGATCATTCCACTGGCTATCTTCAAATTGATTCCCTTCTTCTTCAGCCCCTGCAGTCTTTGCAGCAAAGCCTGACCCTGTAACCAAGAACACAATCAATTGGATCACCATAGGTCAGGGGTAGGCAACTAAATTCAGCCGCGGGCTGATTTGTCAAAGCGGGTTTCGGGGGCCGAAACGTAATTATAATAATTTGTACACTGCAAAATGACCACAAGTAAGCTCAAAAATATATTGCATTTGAAACTAACAATCATTTCATACCAAGATTACATTGAGACACAATCATACACTACCTGACCAAAAGTATGTGGACACCTGCTCATCAAACATCTCATTCCAAAATCATGGGCATTAATATGGAGTTGGTCTCCCCTTTACTGCTATAACAGCCTCCACTCTTCTGGGACGGCTTTCCACTAGATGTTGGAACATTGCCCCAGGGACTTGCTTCCATTTAGGCACAAGAGCATTAGTGAGGTCGGGCACTGATGTTGGGCGATTAGGCCTGGCTCGCAGTCGGCGTTCCAATTCATCCCAAAGGTGTTTGATGGGGTCAGGGCTATGTGCAGGCCAGTCAAGTTCTTCCACACTGATCTCGACAAACCATTTCTGTATGGACCTCGCTTTGTGCACGGGGGCATTGTCATGCAGAAACAGTAAAGGGCCTTCCCAAAACTGTTGCCAAAGTTGGAAGCACAGAATCGTCTAGAATGTCATTGTATGCTGTAGCGTTAAGATTTCACTTCACTGGAACTAAGGGGCCTAGCTTGAACCATGAACAACAGCCCCAGACTATTATTACTCCTCCACCAAACCTGGCACTATGGGGCAGGTAGCGTTCTCCTGGCATCAGTGTAAACGCGTCAGTCGGACTGCCAGATGGTGAAGCATGATTCATCACTACAGAGAACGCTTTTCCACTGCTCCAGAGTCCAATGGCGGCGAGCTTTACGCCACTCCAGCCGAGGCTTGCCATTGCGCATGGTGATCTTAGACTTGTATGCGTCTGCTCGGTAATGGAAACCCATTTCATGAAGCTCCCGACGAACAGTTATTGTACGGTTGTTGCTTCCAGAAGAGGTTTGGAACTCGGTAGTGAGTGTTGCAACCGAGGACAGACGTTTTTTACGCGCTACGCACTTCAGCACTAGGCAGTCCCGTCCTGTGAGCTCGTGTGGCCTACCACTTCACGACTGAGCCGTTGTTGCTCCTAGACATTTCTACTTCACAGTCGACCGGGACAGCTCTAGCAGGGCAGAAATGTGACAAACTGACTTGTCACGTTGAAAGTCACTGAGCTCTTCAGTAAGGCCATTCTACTGCCAATGTTTGTCTATGGTGATTGCATGGCTGAGTGCAATCTATACACCTGTCAGCAACGGGTGTGGCTGAAATAGCCAAATCCACTCATTTGAAGGGGTGTCCACATACTTTTGTATATATAGTGTATAGTTTTTATTTCGTGGGAATAGTTGGGAACAGATTTCCTAAAGATTTTTTTGTTTGTTGCTGAATTGTGATTATAGTTTAAAAAAAAATAACCAATAACCAAAAATGCATTTTATTTTAATGTAATTTTTAACATTGGGCCAGGCTCCAGCAATTATAATTGTGTAGGCCAGAGGGCCCCCAAGTGCAATTTCTCTCCAGTTAAACTGCCAAGGGGTGCCATTAGGCCTAATGAACTAAATGGCAGTGGGTAGATACAGGGGTTGTCCAAACCTCAACGCTGCCATTATAGCCAAACCCCTGTGTAACCTTAGCCTCGGTGTAAGCAGGAGTGTTTTAGTGCTGAAATCACAGCAGCTGGAATAAGGTGAACAAGATATGTATACATGTATACATACTCCCTGGATACAGCTGTTTCTTATTTCTTGTTTTCTTTATTATATACTTTTTTTTAAATGATTATTTAGACTATTTTATTAATAAGTGCACTGTTGGATAGAGCTCGCAGTTAAGCATTTCACTGTGCTTTTACAATAAAACTTGAACTTGAGCTATTTGTATTCTTGGTGGAAGAACAGTAATGAGCATCTTATACAATAAAATGTGGATTTGTTGACAAGAAAAAGACCATAAGTAAAACTGCCACGTAAAGTAAGTGTTATGGCTAGGTATGATAAACAGTAATGCCTTATTTGGCCTGGGGGTGCTACCTGTTTGGTTGTTGTGCTTACCTGCCTAGAAGATTGAAGGAATCTGGATTCATAGTCGGAGGGGTTCAGGTTCCATTGAGGTGACACAATCTCCACAGAGTGACCAGCCACTGCCAGGTCCAACAGGCTGTGCAGCCCAGCAGAGAGGGGGAGGTGGGACGTAGCATTCTCAGAGAAGGTGACATCTTCTGGAATATTCTCCACAAGCACTACCCTGAGATTGAACATGAGAAAAAAAAACTAATTTAATGACACATGGCTGTTTTTCAGCCTTGTAATTGAAAAGACCTAGAAGCCAGAGAAGTTTAATTAAATAACTTATTTTAATAGAGTAATTTACAGCACAGTGACAATTATGTCTGTCTGCATTAGCCACAGAATCATCTGTAACTTGTGCAGCTGCCTTGGGATGTTGTAAAACGAGGTCATATGCATTGACGTTCACCTATGATTACCTCCTACACTATATTTTAGAAAATTATCCATCTAGACATTATTATCACCGAGATCGGTTGTAGGGGTGAATAGAAGAGTGACTGGACTGCCTTCTAACAGGAACACCGTGGCAGAACTCTAATGGAACTGTAGCACATTTTCCAGGGCATCATTTAGAATCATTATCTATGCATCCGGCTGCTTTCAAGTAGAGTGAATTATAGTATCATAAATGTAATGGAAATCAAAGATGAAAAGTTTAAAAAGGCTTCTAAACCAGTGAAGTCTCAACACCAATAGTCGGTCATCAAGCCTGGGTTCAAATAGTACTTGTTTTCTTTGAAATACTTCAAGTCATTTTTTTATTTTAATTTTACCTTTATTTAACTAGGCAAGGTTTAAGTCAGTTAAGAACAAATTCTTATTTTCAATGACGGCCTAGGAACAGTGGGTTAACTGTGTGTAATTGAGCCTGCCTGATGCAGTGGAACCAATGGAATCATCCCCAAAAATGCAAACCCTGACCATCAAAGCAGACTCAATCTATTATCAGGATGGCAGGGTAGTCTAGTGGTTAGAGCGTTGGACTAGTAACCGAAAGGTTTCATGTTCAAATCCCCGAGCTGACAAGGTACAATTCTGTCATTCTGCCCCCGAACAGGCCGTTAAAGAATTTGAACCCAAGTTGTAGTTTTTTTTCTTTACCCCACCAAATTGGCACTCCAGAAGGAAATCTCTACTTTGCCTCGCTCTCCAAGGTCTTTAGATCAGGTTTAACACTCGCAAGGCCGGACAGTATTCCAGGGAGTATTCTCAGAGCATGCACAGATCATCTGGCACGTATATTCACTGTCATTTTCAACTTCTCCTTTGAAAGGCTGGTTACGGCACATATCAACACCATCGTCCCAGACACCTTAGACCCACTCCAATTTGCATACCGCCCCAACAGATCCCTAGACAACGCAATCTCAATTGTACTCCACACTGCCCTCACCTACCTATACTGTATAAGAGGAATACCTACAGTTTAAGTTGGAAGTTTTAATACACTTAGGTTGGAGTCATTAAAAAAAACTTGTTTTTCAACCCCTCCACAAATTTCTTGTTAACAAACTATAGTTTTGGCAAGTCGGTTAGGACATCTACTTTGTGCATGACACAAGTAATTTTTACAACAATTATTTACATACAGATTATTTCACTTATGAATGTTCACTATATCATAATTTCAGTGGGACAGAAGTTAACATACACTAGGTTGACTGTGCCTTTTAAACAGCTTGGGAAACTCCAGAAAATTATGTCATGGCTTTAGAAGCTTCTGACATCATTCGAGTCAATTGGAGGTGTACTTGTGGATGTATTTCAAGGCCTACCTTCAAACTCAGTGCCTCTTTGCTTGACATCATGGGAAAATCTAAAGAAATCAGCCAAGACCTCAGAAGAAAAAATGTAGACCTCCACAACTCTGGTTCATCCTTGGGAGCAATTTCCAAACGCCTGACGGTACCCTGTTTATCTGTACAAACAATAGTATGCAAGTGTAAACACCACGGGACCACGCAGCCATCATACCGCTCAGTAAGGAGATGCGTTCTGTCGCCTAGAGAGGAATGTACTTTGGTGCGAAAAGCGCAAATCAATCCCAGAACAACAGCAAAGGACCTTGTGAAGATGCTGGAGGAAACAGGTACAAAAGTATCTATATCCACAGTAAAACGAGTCCTATATCGACATAACCCGAAAGGCCGCTCAGCAAGGAAGAAGCCACTGCTCCAAAACCACCATCAAAAAAGCCAGACTATGGTTTGCAACTGCACATGGGGACAAAGATTGTACTTTTTGGAGAAATGTCCTCTTGTCTGATGAAACAAAAATAGAACTGTTTGGCCATAATGACCATCATTATGTTTGGTGGAAAAAGGGGGAGGCTTGCAAGCTGAAGAACACCATCCCAACCGTGAAGCACTGGGGTGGCAGAATCATGTTGTGGGGGTGCTTTGCTGCAGGAGGGACTGGTGCACTTCACAAAATACATGGCATCATGAGGAAAATGATGTGGATATATTGAAGCAACATCAAGATATCAGACAGGAAGTTAAAGCTTGGTCGCAAATGAGTCTTCCAAATGGACAATGACCACAAGCATACTTCCAAAGTTCTGGCAAAATGGCTTAAGGACAACAAAGTCAAGGTATTGGAGTGGCCATCTCAAAGCCCTGACCTCAATCCTATAGAAAATTTGTGGGCGGTATTGAAAAAGCGTGTGAGAGCAAAAGAGGCCAACAAACCTGACTCAGTTACACCAGCTCTGTCAGGAGGAATGGGTCAAAATTCACCCAACTTATTGTGGGAAGCTTGTGGAAGGCTACCCGAAATGTTTGACCCAAGTTTAAATTGTTTAAGGCAATGCTACCAAATACTAATTGAGTGTATGCAAATTTCTGACCCACTGGGAATGTGATGAAAGAAATAAAAACTGAAATAAATAATTCTCTACTATTATTCTGAAATTTCACATTCTTAAAATAAAAAGTGGTGATCCTAACTGACCTAAGACAGGGAATTTTAACCAGGATTAAATGTCAGGAATTATGAAAAACTGAGTTTAAATGTATTTGGCTAAGGTGTATGTAAACTTCCAACTTCAACTGTATGTGAGAATGCGGTTCATTGACTACAGCTCAGCGTTCAACATGATTGTCCCCTCCAAGCTCTTCACCAATGTCATGACGTTGGCCTGGGGGTAGGTTTACGACAGTCATAAATACTTCTTCCCCCCTTTTTCCTCTCTCTACCCTACTGATGTTACATTTGCAAACACCTTGGTTAACATAGAGATTCTGGGAACATCAGAAGGTGAGGGGAAATGAACTATATTCTGGTAATCCGACCAATTGAACATATGCGGTGGTACTTAATTAATATGATGTCAGTTCGGTTGTCATCTGTGAATTAGGCCCGACTAAGTGGCCCGCCCACATGAAGAGACATAGGTTGTAAACTATGAAACACACCCCTTTTCTCCCTTCCTATATAAAGCCTTGACGACAATATAACCTCCTGTTCCGAGGATGTGAGGACGACGGTCCGATGTCAGAATGGTTCAGATAATAACTACAGAACGAAGCCAACATCAGCGTGAGCTTTGGTTGCGAATGGTATGAACTTTGAACTCATTCACTACAGAAGTGATACCTCCTAGCCGTTGAGTTAGCAACAGCAGCTGCAAACGAGGGTTAGGAAGGAACAGACAGAGTATCCCGTCTATCACACAACGACGTTACTACAACGTATCCAATTGACCACCAGGGACATTCTTCAAAGGACAAAGGACTCGGTTTGGCAACAAGGCCTTCCATCTACCACCAACCTACCGAAGCGCAGCTCAGAGTAAATATTTATTGCATTTTCCTTTTCCAAATGGGCGGTAATTCAGAATGCATCAGATACTGTATTTACAATAGCACAGCTTTGCCCTTCGTTCATCAGTCTTCCCGCTCTTTCAGTCAAACCCAGCCCCTTTTCTTTTGTGTAACAAGCTGTCATATCTGTCATATCTGACGTTTTCCTTTATGACGTAATTTGTAATCAAGTTATGATTAATTATGTGTATGTGTAATTATGTGTGATTAGTTAGGTATTTAGTAAATAAATAATTAAACCCAATTTTGTATTGCTGATTCAACTTGTTCGTGAAGATAACCAAGAATTTACAACATTCAGATGAGACTGAATTAAGGTGACAATTAATATTGACTGCTATTGATGTAAAATATTACTAGGTCTTTAAGAGTTTATTCAGAAGATAACAGCTCTATAAATATTATTTCGTGGTGCCCCGACTCTCTAGTTAATTACATTTACATGATTAGCTCAATCAGGTAATATTAATTACGGATCAATTATTTTATAGAATAGCATGTCATATCAATTAATCCGGCATAGCCAAAGACACGACACCAAGCTTAGGAGCCTGGGACTGAACACCTCCCTATGCAACTGAATCCTGGACTTCCTGACGGGCCAACCCCAGGTGGTGAGGGTAGGCAACATCCCCTCTGCCACGATGACCCGCAACACGGGGGCCCCACAGGGGTGCATGCTTAGTCCCCTCCTGTACTCCCTGTTCATCTACAACTGTGTGGCCATGCATAACTCCAACACTATCAAGTTTGCTTACGACATGAGGATGGTAGGCCTGATCACCGGCGATGATGACACAGCCTACGACGACACAGCCTACAGGGAGGGGGTCAGTGACCTGGTAGTGTGGTGCCGGGATAACTTCTCCCTCAACATCAGTAAGACCAAGGAGCTGATCGTGGATCTGGGGGGGGGGCAAGCACACCCTCCACCCACATCAACGGGCCTGCAGTGGAGCAGGTCGAGAGCTTCAAGTTCCTCGGTGTCCAAATGACTAAGGAATTAAAATGGTTCACTCACACATGCACAGTTGTGAAGACGGCACGACAGTGCCTCTTCCCCCTCAGGAGGTTGAAAATGTTTGGCATGGACCCTCAAATCCTCAAAGTTCTGCAGCTGCACCATTGACAGCATCTTGACTGGCTGCATCACTGCTTAGTATGGCAACAGCACCAGTCTCGATCGCATGGCACTACAGAGGGTGGTGCGGACAGCCCAGTATATCCCTAGGGCCGAGCTCCCTGCCATCCAGGACCTCTACATCAGGCGGTGTGAAAGGAAGGCCCGGAAAATTGTTGAAGACTCCAGTCACCCAAGCCATAGACTGTGCTCTCTGCTTCCGCATGGCAAGCGGTACCGGTGCATCAAGTCTGACACCAATGGGGCTTCCCGAGTGGCGTAGTGGTCTAAGGCACTGCTATCTGTGCCAGGTGTACGGTGTTTCCTCTGACACATTGGTGCAGCTGGCTTCAGGGTTAAGTGGGTGTTGTGTCAAGAAGCAGTGCGGCTGTTTCGGAGGACGCACGGCTCTTGACCTTTGCCTCTCCTGAGTCCGTACGGGAGTTGCAGCGATGGGACAGGACTGTAACTACCAATGGGATACCATGAATTTGGGGAGAAAATGGGATTAAAATTAAAAAAATAAGGGATTTAATAAAAGTCTGGACACCAATAGGCTCCTGAACAGCTTCAATCCCCAATCCATAAGACTGGTAAATAGCAAACAGAATGGCTACACGGACTGAGTTGACCCGTGTTTTATTTCTGCACCCTCTGTATGCACACTCACAGGACTCAAACACACACACACGTGTGCGCATACAATCAATTACACATCATATATCCTGATGCCTAGTCACCTGACCCTAATACATAGTATCACTCCAGTATCCCTGCACATTGTTTATATGGTATTGGAACTGACCCTGTACAGTACATAGCTTCTTACTTTCTCATGTTCTTATTTGTTGTGTGTTTTTGTTATGTTATTTTTAGTGCTACATTGATATTGATTACTGCATTTGGGGGTTTGGAGCTTGCAAGAAAGGCAGTTCAGTGCACATGACATTAACTTGAAATATATTTTAGAAACACAGTGTCTATTGTCTCTCCATGAATGTATCCAGGTCTAAGTGAAACATATATCAGTGACTTAGGCTGTCATAGCAACCTGACAACAAACACAGATCAGACCTAACGAACACAGATGTACGTCAAACTGTGTGCTGGGCCATAAGAACATCATCAAAGCTAATTGATCATAAGTAATTGAATTAAATCTTCTAAGAACTGTGTTACATCTGCCAAGAATGTGTTCTATTTCAATTTCATAGACACACCACGCAGTACATTTCTGTACATTGCAAATTCAGTTGCTCTCCTTAATGTTTCAAACCCCATTCTAGCCCAGCAGAAGTGCTGAATATAAGGTAAACATATTGGAATTAGTGTGTCAGCCTGAGTGCTTTTATCAAACCCGAATGGCTCTGAAGGATGGGTTTCCTCCTACGTTTAGCCATTGGATAAAGGAAGTCATGCAACATCAAGCCAGAGAAAATGTGCTACTCCATTAGCGGATCTGCAATTACATTATAATATCTGGCCTCCTTTCCTATCCTTTGTAGAAGACATGGACCCAGCTACTTTCACAACTCCATAAACAAACCCAAATTGGAATTTGTATCACTGTTTTTACTCGTTTACTTTTTGTTTGATTATCGCTCTCACACACACACACACACACACACACACACACACACACACACACACACACAGTTGAAGTTTACATATATCTTAGCCAAATACATTTAAACCTACTTTTTTACAATTCCTGACATTTAATCCTCGTACAAATTCCCTCAGGTCAGTTAGGATCACCACTTTGAACGCACCAAAGTACGTTCATCTCTAGGCGACAGAACGCGTCTCCTTCCTGAGCGGTATGACGGCTGCGTGGTCCCATGGTGCTTATACTTGCATACTATTGTTTGTACAGATGAACGTGGTACCTTCAGGCATTTGTAAATTGCTCCCAAGGATGAGCCAGACTTGTGGAGGTCTACAATTTTTCTTCTGAGGTCTTGGCTGATTTTCCCATGATGTCAAGCAAAGAGGCACTGAGTTTGAAGATAGGCCTTGAAATACATCCACAGGTACATCTCCAATTGACTCAAATGATGTCAATTAGCCTATCAGAAGCTTCTAAAGCCATGACATCATTTTCTGCAATTTTCCAAGCTGTCGAAAGGCACAGTCAACTTTGTATGTACACTTTTGACCCACTGGAATTGTGATACAGTGAAATAATCTGTATGTAAACAATTGTTGTAAATTACTTGTGTCATGCACAAAGTAGATGTCCTAACCGACTTGCCAAAACTATAGTTTGTTAACAAGAAATTTGTGGAGTGGTTGACAAACAAGTTTTAATGTCTCCAACCTAAGTGCATGTAAACTTCCAACTTCAACTGTATATATAACTGAAATTCTATATAATACCTGCTTTCAGTCTGGTTTTGGGGTGGGGCTCTGTTGGAGCATTGGGGTAGGTTTGATCTGGTAGGGGATCAGTGTGTGTTCTGTTAGAGCATGGGGGGTTGGTGGGTTTGATCTGGTAGGGGATCAGTGTGTTCTGTTAGAGCAGGGGTGTCAAAGTCAAATGGACGGAGGGCCAAATAAAAAAATCAGCTACAAGACGAGGGCCGGACTGTTCGAATGTTCATTGAAAAATTTTTAAATGACGCATATAGTCTAGTGAACCTAATTGAACCTACTGAAAACCTAACAAATATATTACAATATGATCAGATGAATAAAGCAATATTTTCTTATGGCTCTGTCAGTAATCTTTAATTTTCAACAGACACAAAAGACAAATTTCCTTTATATAAATATCCCCATAACATGAACATTAAATGAAAGAAACCGGTATTCAAGGCACCATCAGTAGACTATATTTTCTATTTTAGCAAAAGTGGGCTAAATTTACTTCAAAGAAAAAACAATAATAGCAATTTTCTATCATCCACTCAACTGAAATATTTTAAAAATATAATTGGATTGAAATACAAAAAAATAAAGTGCAAAAATCTATTAATCAAAAACAACACTTTGTTTAAGGAGAAGTAACATGCAGTGAAAACAAATATTAAATTTTAACTTTTAAACTTGAACTGAGTAAAAACTCTAAATATGTGATTGCACAGTAATGTTCACTTGTTTGAGGTTGAGGGTGATACTTGGTGGTGTCCCATCTTTTCCACAAGTTCATCAATGTTCGGGGTAAGGCTCTGAGCTGAAGAAATCCTCAGAATTGAGTGGAGGTGTTCAGCAGTAAGTCGACTTCTGTGTGATGTTTTGTTCAGGTTCATCAAAGAAAACAGTTGTTCACACAGGTATGTGCTGCCAAACATAGACAACGTTTGAGCAGCCTGGATGCGCAGCTGGGGCATTGTGCCGGGGAGGAAACGGGCGAACTCCGCAGCACCCACTGCCGCATATTTTGCCCTCAGTGCATCATTGCATTGGAGGTCAATCAACTCCATTTGGAGGTTTGGTGGTGAGCTTTCCACGTCAACAGCAAATGGGTTACCGAGCAGTTCCAACCTGCTTTTTTGTGCTTCAAAGTCAGCAAATCGGCGTCGAAAGTCAGCGGCAAGCATACCTATTTTATCAGCCAACTGTGTGCTCGGGAACGCACTGGTAGAGAGCTTCTCTTTCATGGTCTGGCAGCTGGGAAAGTGGCTCAAATTTTCTTTCCGCATCTGCGTCTCCCACAGAGTCAGTTTGGTTTTAAATGCCTTCACTGTACTGTACATATCAGAGATGACACGATCCCGACCCTGCAGCTGCAAGTTTATTGCATTCAGATGACTCGTAATGTCACACAGAAAAGCCATTTCACACAGAAACATTTCGTCTCGGAGTTGTGTTGTGTCTTTCCCTTTGCTGTCCAAGAACAGACAAATCTCCTCACGAAGCTCGAAACATCTTTGAAGCACCTTTCCCTGGCTTAGCCATCGCACCTCTGTGTGATAAGGCAAATCACCATGCTCCGTTTCTAACTCCGTCAGAAATGCCTTGAACTGGCGGTGATTCAAACCTTTGGCTCTGATAAAGTTAACTGTGCGCGTGATGATGCTCATTACATGCTCCATTTTCAAGGCTTTACCGCACAACGCTTCCTGGTGTATGATACAATGATAAGCTGTCAGCTCACCTGTCGCGTTTTCCTCTTGCATCTTTTCCCGTATCTTCGCCACCAGTCCGCTCCTGTGTCCACACATCGCAGGTGCTCCGTCGGTTGTCAAACCCACGAGTTTTTCCCAAGGCAGCTCCATCTCATTTACACATCTTGACACCTCTTCATACAAATCATGCCCCGTAGTTGTGCCATGCATAGGACGTAAAGCCAAAAACTCCTCTGTCACGCTTAGGTTGGAGTCCACTCCGCGGATGAAAATTGACAACTGGGCAATGTCAGAAATGTCGGTGCTCTCATCCACAGCCAAGGAATATGCAATAAAATCTTTTCCCTTTTTCACAAGCTGCTCTTTTAGATTGATGGACAACTGGTCTACTCTCTCGGCAATGGTGTTTCTGCTCAGACTCACATTTAAAAAGAGTTGCCTTTTTTCTGGGCAAACTTCGTCACAAACTTTAATCATGCAGTTTTTGATGAAATCCCCCTCCGTAAATGGCCGGGCTGATTTAGCGATCTCTTCTGCCAAAATAAAACTGGCCTTGACAGTTGCGTCCGCGTGTGTGTCCGCGTGTTTCGTTTCATAATGTCGTCTCAGATTATACTCTTTCAGTACCGCCACACTTTCTCCACACAGAAGACACACAGGTTTTCCAGCTACCTTCGTGAACATATACTCCGACTCCCACCTTGTTTGAAACCCCCGGTTCTCAGTATCCACCTTCCGTTTTGCCATTTTTGATGGGTATCTGAAAGTTAATTTTACTGTGATGCTGACGACTGCTGTGCCAATAAATATTGAAATGAAGCAGCCTACTGCTCGGTGCGTCACCTTTGCATTGTGGGAAATGTAGTATTGGTGCGTGTAAAAGATCTGCGGGCTGCCGGCTTGCTGCGGGCCGGTTCTAATAATAAATCAAGATCATCCCAGGGGCCGTAAAAAACCTTCTTGCGGGCCGGATGTGGCCCGCGGGCCTTGACTCTGACATATGTGTGTTAGAGCATGGGGGGTTGGGGTGGGTTTGATCTGGTAGGGGATCAGTGTGTGTTCTGTTAGAGCATGGGGGGTTGGGGTGGGTTTGATCTGGTAGGGGATCAGTGTGTGTTCTGTTAGAGCATGGGGGGTTGGGGTGGGTTTGATCTGGTAGGGGATCAGTGTGTGTTCTGTTAGAGCATGGGGGGTTGGGGTGGGTTTTATCTGGTAGGGGATCAGTGTGTGTTCTGTTAGAGCATGGGGGGTTGGGGTGGGTTTTATCTGGTAGGGGATCAGTGTGTGTTCTGTTAGAGCATGGGGGGTTGGGGTGGGTTTGATCTGGTAGGGGATCAGTGTGTGTTCTGTTAGAGCATGGGGGGTTGGGGTGGGTTTGATCTGGTAGGGGATCAGTGTGTGTTCTGTTAGAGCATGGGGGGTTGGGGTGGGTTTGATCTGGTAGGGGATCAGTGTGTGTTCTGTTAGAGCATGGGGGGTTGGGGTGGGTTTGATCTGGTAGGGGATCAGTGTGTGTTCTGTTAGAGCATGGGGGGTTGGGGTGGGTTTTATCTGGTAGGGGATCAGTGTGTGTTCTGTTAGAGCATGGGGGGTTGGGGTGGGTTTGATCTGGTAGGGGATCAGTGTGTGTTCTGTTAGAGCATGGGGGGTTGGGGTGGGTTTGATCTGGTAGGGGATCAGTGTGTGTTCTGTTAGAGCATGGGGGGTTGGGGTGGGTTTGATCTGGTAGGGGATCAGTGTGTGTTCTGTTAGAGCATGGGGGGTTGGGGTGGGTTTTATCTGGTAGGGGATCAGTGTGTGTTCTGTTAGAGCATGGGGGGTTGGGGTGGGTTTGATCTGGTAGGGGATCAGTGTGTGTTCTGTTAGAGCATGGGGGGTTGGGGTGGGTTTTATCTGGTAGGGGATCAGTGTGTGTTCTGTTAGAGCATGGGGGGTTGGGGTGGGTTTGATCTGGTAGGGGATCAGTGTGTGTTCTGTTAGAGCATGGGGGGTTGGGGTGGGTTTGATCTGGTAGGGGATCAGTGTGTGTTCTGTTAGAGCATGGGGGGTTGGGGTGGGTTTGATCTGGTAGGGGATCAGTGTGTGTTCTGTTAGAGCATGGGGGGTTGGGGTGGGTTTGGGTTTTATCTGGTAGAGGATTAGTGTATGTTTTTCCCTCTACCGGTTCTTTCTTATCTGTATAATTATAAAAAATGCAACAAAAAATGACAAAAAACTAAATTGCTTCTGCTTTATCTTGCCAGATCATTGATTCATACCGATCCAATACCGAGCAAACATTCTTCATGCTGGGAAATGGTTGAATATTGGAGGAAAACGCCTCCAGAGTGGCACAGCGGTCTAAGGCACTGCAGCACTCTAGCCACTCCTGTGGCGGGCTGGGGGGATGCACGCTGACAAGGTCGCCAGGTGTATGGTGTTTCCTTCGACACATTGGTGAGGCGGACTTCCAGATTAAGCAGGCATTGTGTCAAGAATCAGTGCGGCTTGGCGGGGTCGTGTTTCGTTGGACGCACGGATATTGACCTTCGCCTCTCCCGAGTCCGTACGGGAGTTGCAATGATGGGACAATTGGACACCACGAAATTGGGGAGAAAAAAGGGGGTAACCCCAAAAAATATATATAAAAAACATTTGGAGGAAAACACAGTTAATCACATAAAACGATAATAGGGCAAGTCAAGTGAGATGTTGAGCAGACATTCAGTTCCTGGCCCCGGTTGAGTCAGCAAGCAGACAAAATACCGTCAGTGCTGCAAAACCAAATTGACCGGTGGCGTACCAGAAAAAGTGACTGGGTGACTAACCACTTGAAATCAGGTCATGACGTTGGAGAAAATGAATATGGTAAAGGACACTAAGGTTCATATGTTCCATAAGTAAAGCACTACATATCCCAAAGAGAATGGTAGTCAAACAAATGTGTTTGTGAAATGAACTTGGATTGATTTAGGTTAGGATCAAGAAAGTATGGTAGATTATTCTGTAAACTTTAAATCTCTAAAACATGAATAGACAAAATGCAATAACACACAAACAAGCAAACTCTGGAAATAGCATGCAAGATTCAGAGACTGATAAAATGAACAGTCACTCCATGCATTATTTACCATGAGAATTAGAAACACAAAAGTGGGGAAGACCAGGGAAGAAGAACAATGTCATCTTAATGAGAAAAAACAACAACCCATTTCACTCAATAAATAATGCACGGGGATTATGTATGCCTCTAACAGCAAGCAGGTCTCTGTAAAGTGAGGAGAGCATTTGTTTCAGCACTAAGGACATCCATAGATTTATTTACATGGCGTGCACATTAGGCCACCCTCATTTGAAATACCAATGTGCAGCCGTGTGTATTACTTGATACCCAAGTGGAGGAAACTTCAGTAATTTTCAAAGTGAAAGCTAAAGTTTTAAATCTCTGGAATGACAATGAAATCCCTCCCACCTATCTGAAAGGCTGATTTCAGTGTTGTTGATGTCCTTCAGTGGTGCATCCATGACACGCGCAGAGCTGCTAACGAAGAAGTTAAAACCAACGGCTCTGCAAACGAGCAGGAAGCCTGTCCAGGCAGACACACTGGAGCAGACTGGCATGTTAAATGGTGGAAACTATTTTGATAGTAGCAGCCAAGGCTCTGTGAATGTGAATGAGACCCATGATGGATGACTAGCTAGATCTGCCTGGAATTGATCAGTGTTTTCATGTATTCTTTATGACATCCCAATAGGAATAGGCAAATTCACATATAGTACGATGACGTAAGTCATGAAAAAAGTATTATTATGCATTATTGTAATGTCATTACAAATGTCTGATATATTGCTGTTGCTTTTCTTACACTTTAAATCCCCGCCCCCATTGCCCCGCAGGAGGCCTTATGCCACTTGCCAGGCCGAATTTGTTCTTAATTGACTTGCCTGGTAAAATAAAAGGTAAAATAAAAAAATAAAATTGCTGAGAATACTCAGATACAGATACAGTACCAGTCAAACGTTTGGACACACCTACTCCTACCACACCTACTAATTGACTGGCCTTCATGTCTTATAGTAATGATGGATTGTCATTTCTCTTTGCTTATTTGAGCTGTTCTTGACATAATATGGACTTGGTCTTTTACCAAATAGGGCTGTCTTCTGTATACCACCCCTACCTTGTCACAACACAACTGACTGGCTCAAACGCATTAAGGAAATAATTTCCACAAATGAACTTTTAACAAGGCACACCTGTTAATTGAAATACATTCCAGGTGACTACCTCATGAAGCTGGTTGAGAGAATACCAATAGTGTGCAAAGCTGTCATCAAGACAAAGGTGGCTACTTTGAAGAATCTCAAAGATTTGTTGAACACTTTCTTGGTTACTACATGATTCCATATGTGTTATTTCATAGTTTTGATGTCTTCACACTATTATTCTACAATGTAGAAGCTAGTAAAAAGAAAAGAAAAAGACTTGAATGAGTAGGTGTGTCCAAACTTTTGACTGGTACTGTATATATGAGGATAAATACCAGAAATAAAATGTAAGAATCTCACTGCCTGGGCCTGAGACTGGATTTAGTATGTTTCAGCCCTGGAGTTTCATTGAGTTATAATACTGCTGTCAGTGGCTAAGACAATCCATTCATTCAGACTCCAGATGCTGGCAGAACTTTGAGCCTGTTTGGTTACTGTGTAGAATATGACCCAGGTAGAGTGTCTTGGATGCTACTGACTGAAGGTCTGCCAGAAATAGTAAACAGTCATCATTCCTTTATAGGGCACTGGGTGAATACTGACTGCACTGGTAATTAGTAGCCAAAAACACATGTTTGACAAACTGTTCTTATGCCCCTTGATTCATTATACAGTTTAGGTGACATTAAAACAAACATTTGATGGGGACTTCCATGTATAAAGTCTTGTACGAAGTAAATAAACAGTCTAGTTCTCCTACTGCATTATCAGGAGCGGTGGATTCCAAAGATATATTTTAATCAAAGGTCTACCAGTAAATGAGACCACTAACCCTTTTCTAGGTCCATCACCATCCGGAAACGACATTATTTAGTTTCTAGTCTGCCACTACACAGCCTTGGATCAATATGTACCTCGTCAACAGACATTCAATACCAGCTGTTAGACAAGTACAGCAATGCACAATATGATCGCATTTAATTGGCTACAGGAATCTTTGGATTAACCTAAAGTTGTGAGGTAGAATATCATTGCAATAATGCATTAGTTGATGTTAGACACAGCTTAATACACCTTGTATTGCAGTGTGTGCAGTTTGACAATCGGGTATAGGTTGACAATTTGACATTACTCATGCGAGACAGGAAATAGGAGCTCAAACAGTATACCAGAGCCTACAAGGTAAAACATCTGCCGCTGTGCCCTTGAGCAAGCATACCACACTGCATCCCACTGCTGGCTTGCCTCTGAAGCTAAGCAGGATTGGTCCTGGTCAGTCTTTGAATGGGAGACCAGATACTGCTGGAAGTTGGGTAGGAAGCACTCTTTCCTCTGGTCTAAAAAAAATATATCCCATTGGCCTGTGTAGGGTGCCGTCTTCGGATGGGACGTTAAACAGGTGTCCTGACTGTCTGTGGTCACTAAAGATCCCATGGCACTTATTGTAAGAGTAGGGGCATTAACCCCGGTCTCCTGGCTGTATACTCAATATGGCCCTCCTATCATGGCTACCTAATCATCCCCAGCTTCCAATTAGCTCATTCATCACCCCCCATCCCATGTAACTATTCCCCAGGTTGTTGCTGTAAATGAGAATGTGTTCTCAGTCAACTTACCTGGTAAAATAAGGGTAAAATAAGTAAAAGCTAGGCACTTAACCCTAATTGCTCCAGGGGCGCTGTACAATGGTAGTTGGGGAGTTGAGATATGCAAGAAACACAGTTCCATTACACTTGTGTGTGAAATAACAAATATAAGCACCCCTCAAATTATTATTAGTCTGAAAAGTATAAAAAGTACTTCAGCACTCTTGAAGTGAAAGAGCTGTAGAGAGATGCTATCAACCCCCATACTGCTCACGGAACATTACGTTCACTAAGCTCTACCATGGCATGGCAAAATGTCATCATGAACAGAACCCCAATCATTCTAAAACAGCACTCCATGCATAATCCCAGACAATTAATGCTAAGACAGCAGGAGCCAATGGGATCAGACATGGCAAGATACAGGAGGTCCTGAAATAGACCAAGTTAACAGCAGTGAAATGTAGCACTGGTCAATAGTGGCTCCAAATGCTGACAGTTTACAAAGAGTCATAAGGAAGGAAGCAGCACCATGTCGATCATTATGAACTCCTCTCTGGCACACTGCAGCCCTAATCTGGGAAAACGTCTGACGCAGCACAGAAGTTTATCCTGCACACAGGATATTAATTTGATGAAATATTCTGTTTACAAGGCCTATGTGCCCTAATCCAAAAATTAATCTAATTTTCCCCCTGAAGCAGACTTCCTGAATACAAGCAATACAAGATCCCTGCCTCATAAAGGTCTTGGCCTATGACACATACAAAATTGTATATATATGCCAGATTTGGAGAACTATGATTCCCATAATTGACATTAATGTCTTGATCAAAGTATTACATTTTCTCTACACCACACTGACTTAGCTTACTAGGCAAAGGGGATAGGTTCCACTCTGAATGAGCACAGTGGATTTCTATCTTCCTCAAACAAACCCATCGCTCAAAATAGATTATTTCTCACACAATGCTTTCAGATGTGCCCTGTCATCGATGCAGCCCAACAGAAGGCCATTTACGTGGACACCTGTTCGTCGAACATCTCATTTCAAAATCATGGGCATTAATATGGAGTTAGTCCCTCCTTCGCTGCAATAACAGACTCTGTTAGGACACTCTCCTAGGAAAGCTTTCCACTAGATGTTAGAACATTGCTGCTGGGATTTGCTTCCATTAAGCTGCAAGATAATTAGTGAGGCCGGGCACGGATGTTGGGCGATTAGGCCTGGCTCGCAACCGGCGTTCCATTTCATCCCAAAGGTGTTCGATGGGGTTGAGGTCAGGGCTCTGTGCAGGCCAGTCAAGTTCTTCCACACCGATCTCGACAAATCATTTCTGACCTCACTTTGTGCACTGGGGTAATGTCATGCTGAAACCCTCAGAGGTAGTAATCACACCCGTGGGGAGAGGGGCATTCTTCTTAACAAACCACATGACCTTTGTTTTGAAGGTGATCAGAACAAGGTTAAGGGTAGAGGAAGCTTTTTGGACACTAATAAAGCTTTGTTGTAGAGCATTTAACACAAAATCCGGGGAGGGGCCAGCTGAGTATAAAACTGTATTTGCATATAAATGGATGAGAGAGCTTAATACTGCCTCAGCTATATTGTTGATGTAAATTGAGAAGAGCGTGGGACCTAGGATTGACCCTTGGGGTACTCCCTTGGAGACAGGCAGTGGCTGATTTTCTGACTTTATACACTGCACTCTTTGAGAGAGGTAGTTAGCAAACCAGGCCAAAGACCCATCAGAGACACCAATACTCCTTAGCCAGCCAACAAGAATGGAATGGTCTACCATATCAAATGCTTTGGCCAAGTCAATATACATATATATTTTTTTTAATTGCCTCAAAACATTGCATAGAATCAAGGGCAAAGGTGACATCATTGAGGACCTTTAAGGTTGCAGTGACACATCCATAACCTGAGCGGAAACCACATTGCAATAGTATAGACATCAAGAAAGCCAGTCAATTGTTTATTGACACGTTTTTCCAACACTTTTGATAAATGGTGCAAAATAGAAATGGTCCTATAAATCCTCTAGTGACTCCCCATCCCGCATGCGTAATCATCGCCTGACACTAATTAGCATAACGCAACGGACATAAATATCCCTAGAAAATATTCCTATTCATGAAAATCACAAATGAAATATATTGAGACACAGCTTTGCCTTTTGTTAATCACCCTGTCATCTCAGATTTTCAAAATATGCTTTACAGCCAAAGCTAGACAAGCATTTGTGTAAGTTAATCGATAGCCTAGCATAGCATTTTGTCCAGCTAGCAGCAGGTAACTTGGTCACGGAAATCAGAAAAGCAATCAAATTAAATAGTTTACCTTTGATGAGCTTCGGATGTTTTTACTCACGAGACTCCCAGTTAGATAGCAAATGTTCCTTTTTTCCCAAAATCCGTTTGTTCTTCACGTTTGGCTGAGAAATCACCCGGAAATTGCAGTCACTTGCAGTCAAAATATTCCAAATTAGCTCCATAATATCGACAGCAACATGGCAAACGTTGTTTATAATCAATCCTCAAGGTGTTTTTCAAATATCTATTCAATAATATATCCATCGGGACAATTCGTTTTTCAGTAGGACCGATTGGAGTAATGGCTACCTCTGTATTTTACACGAGAATCTCTCTGGCAGCATCAGGTGACCACTTGCGCAATGCCGCTTAAGGGTATTCTTCAACATAAATGCGTAAAACTACGTCACAATGCTGTAGACATCTTCGGGAATACGGAGAAAGAGTAATCTGGTTGATAGCCCATTCACTGCTCAATAGGGACTCATTGGAACGCAGCGCTTTCAAAACATGGGGCACTTCCGGATTGGATTTTTCTCAGGCTTTCGCCTGCAACATCAGTTCTGTTATACTCACAAACAATATTTTTTACAGTTTTGGAAACTTTAGAGTGTTTTCTATCCTAAGCTGTCAATTATATGCATATTCTAGCATCTTGTCCTGACAAAATATCCCGTTTACTACGGGAACGTTTTTTTTTTTCAAAAATGAAAATACTGCCCCGAGTCACAACAGGATTTAAAACAGTTAGGATCAGCTGGATCTCCTCCTTTGTTTCAAGGACAAACCGTGGCTGCCTTCCAAGCAATGGGAACCTCCCCAGAAAGGAGAGACAGGTTAAAAAGGTTGGAGAGAGGCTTGATGATGATAGGGGCAGCAACCTTAAAGAAGGGTCTAAACCATCTGACCCAGATGGTTTTTTGGGGTCAAGTTTCAGGACCTCCTTTAGCAACTCGGACTCAGTGACTGCCTGTAAGGAAAAACTTTGTAGCAGGGCAGGGGAAAAAAGAGAGAGAAGCATCGGGGTTAGTCGCATTAGAAGGGGTGGAAGATGAGGAAATGTTGGATGGACAAGGAGGCACGGCTGAGTCAAATAGGAATCCTGACTGTCAGACACCACAACCACATCATCAACTTTAAGGGACATGGGCAGCTGTGAAGAGGGTTTATTCTCCATGTCTTTAACTGTTTTCCAGAACTTCTTGGGGTTAGACCCACAGAGAGAGAACTGCTCCTTAAAGTAACTAACTTTGGCCTTCCGGATAGCCTTAGTGGACTTATTTCTAATTTGCCTGAACAAGAGCCAGTCAGCTTGAGTATACATGTGCCAAGCCTTTCGCCAAATGCAATTCTTGAGATGGTAACTCTGCAAGATCACGGTCGAACCAGGAGCTGAACCTGTTTTTAATTCTCATTTTCTTTATGGGGGCGTGTTTGTTAACAAAACCACTGAAAATATAAAAAAAGAAGCTTGATCCCCAAACACCCACATTTTCTGGGTGTTTGGAGTCATACCTTGTTGGATTGGTGATAATCTGAGAAAGATTTAGGGAGTCCCATTGCTTTAGGACTTGGTCAGGTCGTTTAAACATGTCCCAGTTTAGGTAACATAACAGGACATATTCAGACTTAGTGTAAGGGGCCAGGTGAGAGCTTAGGGCAGGTAAGGTACAGGCCGGTGCTGAAGAAGGACGATAGCACCCAGCAACAGTCAACAAAGAGCTATTTTAAAGTGTAATACTTAATACTAGAAAATCTAATTGTTTGGGGACAGACTTGTTGGAGACAACTAAGCACTGAAGGTGATCCTTGGTAAAGATTGCCACTCCCCCACCTTTGTCTTGCCAAAAAAGGTTATGAACAGAATTCAACATCAGAATTCAAAACACCCATGTCTCAGTAGTGACCAACACATATGGATTGGGGCTGTGAACACACACTTTCAACTGATCCATTTTAGGTAATAAGCTTCTAGTGTTAACGTGCAGAAAAATCAGGCTTTTACAAGAGCAGAAATCAGTGAAGCAGATATTAGAGCACAAGTCAGAATTGGGGCTAGCAACAGTAGATGGGCCAGGGTGTACATGCACATTTCCAGATATCATCAACATCAAACATAAATCATCAACCTGAGCCCTAGGACCATGCCTCAGGACTACCTGGCATGATGACTCCTTGCTGTCCCCAGTCCACCTGGCCGTGCTGCTGCTCCAGTTTCAACTGTTCTGCCCGCGGCTATGGAACCCTGGCCTGTTTACCGGACGTGCTACCTGTCCCAGATCTGCTGGTTTCAACTCTCTAGAGACAGCAGGAGCGGTAGAGATACTCTTAATGATCGGCTATGAAAAGCCAACTGACTTGTTGCACCCTCGACAACTACTGTGATTATTATTATTTGACCATGCTGGTCATTTATGAACATTTGAACATCTTGGCCATGTTCTGTTATAATCTAGACCCGGCACAGCCAGAAGAGGACTGGCCACCCCTCATAGCCTGGTTCCTCTCTAGGTTTCTTCCTAGGTTTTGGCCTTTCTAAAGAGTTTTTCCTAGCCACCGTGCTTCTACACCTGCATTGCTTGCTGTTTGGGGTTTTAGACTGGGTTTCTGTGTAGCACTTTGAGATATCAGCTGATGTAAGAAGGGCTATATAAATAAATGTGATTTGATCAACAGTAATACAATCAGGGAAAGCTCTGCAGTGCTGATTTACGACATCTGAATGTGCATCAGATGGCAACAAGATCATATTGTACAGCAATTTCATCAGGTAAAATGAATACAAAGCCGGCAAGAGGTGGTTAGAATGGGATGGGAGTCTGTGTAAGTCTGTGTAACCAATAGTCAGAGTCCCGAGTGTGGGAACAAACAATCTGTCCCATGGTTGGGTAAAGAAAGTTTGTAGTCAACAAAGCATGCAGGAGTCATGAGGCAAATAGCAAAATAGCAAGATGCACAAGATTTTAAAAATATTTAACGACTTTGGGCAAGCCATGTAAGTTACGAGTCACAGCCCCAACAGTGTGTGTGGGGGGGGGGGGGTACTTGTACCAGACGGGGAGACAACCAGGACAGACGGTGAACAGATTGCCAGGTGGAATCCAAGCAGCAGGTAATGGGAGTAGGTGTGTGTCACATCCACTTGGGAGAAGCTTTTATTTCTGTTGGCAGATTTCTTGTATAAAATGCCAGTGGATGGCCCTGAACAACAGGAGGGGGCTTCGAGGCCTTTGGATTTGGGTGGGGTAGCCGGCCATTTGTTGGGCTCAAAGGTATCGACACATCAGTGCTAATTGAAATTGTAGCTCTTTGTCCTAGCAAGCTTAGTAGCCTTAGCATTCAGTCCTTATAAAGTAAAATATATCATTGTAATATATTTTTCTTCTTGGCTTTTGAAAGTAAAAAAATTGCTTCAGACCAAGCATTACTCACTCAGTTCCAGGTTGGATGGTGTTTGTTTATTTGTTTGCCAGAGCATTTGCTGTCATCACTCCAGAGAATGCATTTCCGCCACTCCAGAGTCCAATGGCGAACACCACTCCAGCCGATGCTTGGCATTGTGCATGGTGATCTTAGGCTTGTGTGCGGCTGCTCAGCCATGGAAACCCATTTCATGAAGCTCCCAACGAACAGTTATTGTGCTCATGTTGCTTCCAGAGGTAGTTTGGAACTCGGTAGTTGGTATTGCAGCCGAGGACAGATTATTTTTACGCGCTATGCACTTCAGCACTCTGCGGTCCAGATCTGTGAACTTGTGTGGCCTACCACTTCGCAGCTGAGCCGTTGTTGCTCCTAGACGTTTCCACTTCACAATAACAGCACTTACAGTTGACCGGGGCACCTCTAGCAGGGCAGAAATTTGACAAACTTGACTTGTTGGAAAGTTGGCATCCTATGACATTGCCACTCTAAAAGTCACTGAGCTCTTCAGTAAGGCCATTCTACTGGCAATGCTTGTCTATGGAGATTGCATGGCTGTGTGCTTGATTTTATACAACCGTCAGCAATGGGTGTGACTGAAATAGCCGAATCCACTATTTTGAAGGAGTGTCTACATACTTTTGTATATATAGTGTACTTGATTGACAGTGTATAGACAGTGTAATGCTATCTGGATTAAATGCATAGATTAAATGCATAGAAATAGAATGAATAGAACGGACAGATCATTGACTTAAATGGGGATTACCATTCCATTCATTCATTCTCTCTCTATCCATTTGATCGGATAATCCTAGGTGAAATCCATAAAGATAATTTTTGAAAAACTGGGCTATGGGAATTGAGAGATTGTTATGGCTGGAGGATATCTCACCTGCAGTTCTTGTTACAGTTCTCCTCTGTTATACCGTCTTCATCCTCTCCCCAGACATCCACCGCTGAGAAGATCAAGGCCACCAGCACGGCGAAACAGCACACCAACGCAAAGATTACGATGCATTTCTGCTGAGACTGTAAAAGAAAGCAACACATTGATTGTTGGACATTTTTATTTACCTAGAGGGTCAGTGCCCCAACCTAGTGCCCCAACCTAGCTGCTTTATTGCACTGCACAGCAAATCATAAATTATAGCAGCACGTTCCCAAGGGAAGTCAACGCATACATTTACATACTGTACATGGTCAGGGTCAGTCATATGGGGGAGAGAAGCCAACAGGGAACCCAGTAAAGAGGCATTTTTTGCTGATAACTTGGCATATTTGGGCTGGATCCAAATGGCTCAATATGGTTAAAAGATTACCCTTATTTGTAAGGATAATAATTGAAAAAGGGAGAACAATTATTTGCAGGGGAGGCCATGGCTGGTGGTACAGTGATCTACTGAAAACAGTTAGATTTGGCCCCAAATCAATCATTTATAAAAAAATGTAAAAGTACTTCTGGAGGGCTTGTCCAAATCAAAGGGGCACTTGGACCTTGGCCAACCCTGTGAGACTGTAATGGTAATATATATATAAATATATAAATATATATATATGAGTATGTCACCCCAACACTGTTTACTAGTCTCTGGGACCTTTAGAAAGGAATTGTGTGTATACTGCAGGACAACATCAATAACAGTAAGTTTTGCTCTAGTTTTCCTCGTGTTTTGTGGACCCCAGGAAGAATAGCTGCTGCTTCGGTAAAAGCTAATGGGGATCCGATATTTACCAATAAACCGACTATACCAATAAACCAAAGAAGCATAATGAAGGCAACTTACGTTTTATAAAATAATATCTTCTAGTGGAAACTATGTTGACAATATTATGTAGGCGAACACTGTGCCCTTTGTTACTAATATAGACAGTATGTTCATTATCAATGTTACCCCTAGCGTGTATCAGCTCTTCTGAAAGATCTTATGTGCTCTCAGTACATTTACTGTGATACGGCAGACGGAGTCCCAGGTCATCTTTAATGGAACTCTGATGATGTGAGACCTCTAAAGTATTTTCACTCTGCCAATTATGATCCTCAAAAAAGTGGCACATTTGATCTACACCATATGTCCATAGAAAGACACGTCGACTTTGAACTGGGGAAATGTGGATGTAGAATTAATACATTCAAAAGCAAATTATACATTGTTGCTCAGAATTTAAAATGTCTTTCTCTTTTGCTCTATCAAGCTAATCATGTTTATCATATTGCCATGGGGGAACTTAAACTTATGATAAGACCAGGCATTCAGTTACTAATCCACCCAAACATAACAATCAAAGGAAAACAGGAAACAAATGTGGTTGCTATAATTAATTTGCTACCATGGTATTACATAGTAATGACATAATAATTAGAGACTGATCTAGTCCCATACTGAAGGGTGTTTATATTGTGTTCTGTCTGATTGTGAATCTCAGTGGGGTGCTCACTTGGTTATAATGAGAACGTATTGGATAATCATTATCCTCCAGTGACATCTTCAGATATACAGTGCCTTGCAAAAGTATTCATCCCCCTTGGTGTTTTTCCTACATTGTTGCATTACAATCTGTAATTTACATAGATTTTTATTTGGATTTCATGTAATGGACAAAATAGTCCACATTGGTGAAGTGAAAAAAAAAAAAAACTTGTTTCAAAAAAAGGTAGGTAGGTAGGTAGGTAGGTAGGTAGGTAGGTAGGTAGGTAGGTAGGTAGGTAGGTAGGTAGGTAGGTAGGTAGGTAGGTAGGTAGGTAGGTAGGTAGGTAGGTAGGTAGGTAGGTAGGTAGGTAGGTAGGTAGGTAGGTAGGTAGGTAGGTAGGTAGGTAGGTAGGTAGGTAGGTAGGTAGGTAGGTAGGTAGGTAGGTAGGTAGGTAGGTAGGTAGGTAGGTAGGTAGGTAGGTAGGTAGGTAGGTAGGTAGGTAGGTAGGTAGGTAGGTAGGTAGGTAGGTAGGTAGGTAGGTAGGTAGGTAGGTAGGTAGGTAGGTAGGTAGGTAGGTAGGTAGGTAGGTAGGTAGGTAGGTAGGTAGGTAGGTAGGTAGGTAGGTAGGTAGGTAGGTAGGTAGGTAGGTAGGTAGGTAGGTAGGTAGGTAGGTAGGTAGGTAGGTATTACACACGCCTGTTCTGAAAGGCCCCAGAGTCTGCAACACCACTAAGCAAGCGGCACCAAAGAGCTCTCCAAAAAGTTCAGGGGAAAAGTTGTGGAGAAGTACAGATCAGGGTTGGGTTATGAAAAAAATACCTGAAACTTTGAACATCCCACGGAGCAGCATTAAATACATTATTAAAAAATGGAAAGAATATGGCACCACAACAAACCTGCCAAGAGAGGGCCGCCCAGCAAAACTCACAGACCAGACAAGGAGGCCATTAATCAGAGTGGCAACGAAGACACCAAAGATAACCCTGAAGGAGCTGCAAAGCTCCACAGCAGAGATTGGAGTATCTGTCCATAGGACCACTTTAAGCTGTACACTCCACAGAGCTGGGCTTTACAGAAGAGTGGCCAGAAAAAAAACATTGTTTGAGAAAAAATAAGCAAACACTTTTGATGTTCGCCAAAAGGCATGTGGGAGGCATTGCTGTACACCAGCGGAACCCATCCAACTTGAAGGAGCTTGAGCAGTTTTGCCTTGAAGAATGGGCAAAAATCCCAGTGGCTAGATGTGCCAAGCTTATAGAGATATACCCCAAGAGACTTGCAGCTGTAATTGCTGCAAAAGGGGGCTCTACAAAGTATTGACTTTGGGGGGGGGTTATTTTTTTTATTTCACCTTTATTTAACCAAGTAGGCCAGTTGAGAACAAGTTCTCATTTACAACTACGAGCTGGCCAAGATAAAGCAAAGCAGTGCGACAAAAACAGAGTTACACATGGGATAAACAATCGTACAGTCAATAACACAATAGAAAAATCTGTATACAGTGTGTGCAAATTAAGTAAGGAGGTAAGGCAATAAATAGGCCAATAGTGGCGAAGTAATTACAATTTAGCAATTTACACAGGAGAGATATGTGCAGATGAGGATGTGCAAGTAGAAATACTGGTGTGCAAAAGAGCAGAAAAACAAAAACAAATGTGGATGAGGTAGGTAGTTGGTTGGATGGGCTATTTACAGATGGGCTGTGTACAGCTGCAGCGACCAGTAAGCTGCTCTGACAGCTGACGCTTAAAGTTAGTGAGGGAGATACAAGTCTCCAACTTCAGTGATTTTTGCAATTTGTTCCAGTCATTGGCAGCAGAGAACTGGAAGGAAAGGCGGCCAAAGTAGGTGTTGGCGTTGGGGATGAGCAGTGAAATATATCTGCTGGAGCACGTGCTACGGGTGGGTGCTTCTATGGTGACCAGTGAGCTGAGATAAGGCAGGGCTTTGGCGGGGCTTTGGTGACAAAACGGATGGCACTGTGATAGACTGCATCCAGTTTGCTGAAAAGAGTGTTGGAAGCTATTTTGTAAATGACATCGCCGAAATCAAGTTATGCACGCTCAGGTTTTCTGTTTTTTTTTGGTCTTATTTCTTGTTTGTTTCACAATAAAAAATATTTTGCATCTTCAAAGTGTTGTGTAAATCAAATGATACAATAATTGCAGGTTGTAAGGCAAAAAAAAAGTAAAAATGCCAAGGGGGTGAATACTTTCGCAAACCACTGTACACAGAAAACCAATGCTATAGTTTCCCCAGTGAGGTGGACACTTAATACAATATTTTATTGCTTGGATTCGGTTGGTCTTGTTCTTACATACTTGGGTGCCCTGACGGTAAAAACAAAGTTATCATAACATCATATAATATCTATTGAAATATTCCCTCAAGTACAGTATACTCATTTTATCTGTGTACATTAAAAAGTATACCCAATGCACTTTGTGTGGTGGTAAATCACAACTCCAACCGGAACATTGTATAATGGCTATTGACATACAACCATGACCTAATTACTCCGCAAGTAAAACAATAACAAATATGTCCTGATCTCTTTAACTGCTGCAGGAGCCACAACATAATTACTCTTGAACACAAAAGGCCATTATATGGTCAGCGACACGGAGTTCATTACTGAGAAGAAGCCTTGAATAACAATTATAGGTAAATAGACCTCTCTCACACATAAGGACATACAGTGCCTTGCGAAAGTATTCGGCCCCCTTGAACTTTGCGACCTTTTGCCACATTTCAGGCTTCAAACATAAAGATATAAAACTGTATTTTTTTGTGAAGAATCAACAACAAGTGGGACACAATCATGAAGTGGAACGACATTTATTGGATATTTCAAACTTTTTTAACAAATCAAAAACTGAAAAATTGGGCGTGCAAAATTATTCAGCCCCTTTACTTTCAGTGCAACAAACTCTCTCCAGAAGTTCAGTGAGGATCTCTGAATGATCCAATGTTGACCTAAATGACTAATGATGATAAATACAATCCACCTGTGTGTAATCAAGTCTCCGTATAAATGCACCTGCACTGTGATAGTCTCAGAGGTCCGTTAAAAGCGCAGAGAGCATCATGAAGAACAAGGAACACACCAGGCAGGTCCGAGATACTGTTGTGAAGAAGTTTAATACAGTTGTATATCTTTATGTTTGAAGCCTGAAATGTGGCAAAAGGTCGCAAAGTTCAAGGGGGCCGAATACTTTCGCAAGGCACTGTATGTTTGAATTAGGTTTGTGTTGTTGGCATAGGTCATAGTGCTAGTGTGCACTTGAAACGTTGCCAGTTATCAGACTCCTGAATGGGGTCCAGAGTCAACAGTCCTTCAGTTACCGGAGATATTCTCCCTAGCTGAAAAACAGCCATGCCCTCCTATGTGAACACGTACTCTTCGATAAGACTGAGCAAGAAAACAGTAATCACAATCTCAATGGCACTCCCCACTGCCCTTTCCCACCTGGACAAAAGGAACACCTATGTGAGAATGCTGTTCATTGACTACAGCTCAGTGTTCAACACCATAGTGTCCACAAAGCTCATTACTAAGCTAAGGACCCTGGGACTAAACACCCCCCTCTGCAACTGGATCCTGGACTTCCTGACAGGCTGCCTGCAGGTAGTGAGGGTAGGCAACAACACATCTGCCACGCTGATCCTCAACACGGGACCCCTCAGCGGTGAGTGTTTAGTCCCCTCCTGTATTTCCGGTTCACTCATGACTGCATGGCCAGGCACGACTCCAACACCATCCTTAAGTTTGCTCACCGGTTGCATCACTGCCTGGTATGGCAACTGCTCGGCATCTGACCGCAAGGCGCTACAGAGGGTAGTGCGTACGGCCCAGTACATCACTGGGGCCAAGCTTCCTGCCATCCATTACCTATATACTAGGCGTGTCAGAGGAAGGCCCTAAAAATTGTCAAAGACTCCAGTCACCCAAGTCATAAACTGTTCTCTCTGCTACTGCACGGCAAGTGGTAGCGGAGCGCCAAGTCTAGGTCCATAAGGCTCCTTATGAATATATGAATATAAGTATAGAGGAATAGTGACTCCGATCTCTGAATGCAATAGGCTACTCCTAAGGAAACAGGTACACAATAAGTTTCTTCCTTGGTTTTTCTAGGCACTGTGCCTACGCCTCTGCATTGCTTGCTCTTTGGGGTTTTAAGAAGGGTATCTGTAAAGCACTTTGAGACAACTGCTGATGTAAAAAGGGCTTTATAAAATATATTTGATTGCTTGACTGATTGAGGGAACAGACAACATCTTTGATTACTACATTAGACAACTCATTGTGCCCCACTACCTAGAGCCTGGACTGACTTTGTGGGAAGCCCCAAGCCTGCTCAAAATGGCTGCCGCTTTAAAAGCTCCATTGTTCTAGTCCCTGTGAAAAAGACTGATGACTGGTACATGGCAGCTGGCAGGGTGCCAGTAAGTCACACACCCACTTGAAGGGAAGGTCAGTATGGATGGGCATTCAGATTCAGGGATATGAGGCAGAAATGTGTGCTGAAAAGAGGGCGTTTCTCCATCAGGGATTAAAACATTAGGCCAAAATGATAGATGTTGAGCATGCAGTGGAAAGTTGGCCTGTAATAGTAATTTGCACAAAGTGAGTGTATTCACTGCCATTACAGTCAACTCTCTCTCAGAACATAATAGAAGGTGATTTACAACTATTTTACCATGGTAGTCATGGTACTTTGGCATCAGTTATCTAGAGTGTTTTAACTAATTAGATGCCTGTAATATTGAAAATGGTAATGCAAATGTCGACAAGTCATATATTTTCAGAGACCCATTGTGAAAATAGTTTATTAGTGTATACAAGAAAAAGACAGGCAAATGTCAGGGGCCTAATTAAGTGGATGATTACTCCTATTTTAGAGCTGCAGATTACCATGCCCCCAAAAGAAAGGGTTATACCACAGCACAGGGAGAGGGATAACACTCAGAGCTCATGCAATTCTACACGCTTAGGAAAAAGGGTTCCAAAAGGGTTCTTCGACTGTCCACATAGGATAACCCTTTTTGGTTCCAGGTAGGACCCTTTGGGTTCCATGTAGAACCTTCTGTAGAAAAGGGCTCTACATGGAACCCAAAAGGGTTGTACCTGGAACCAAAAGGGTTTTCAACTTCCAACCAAAAATGATTCATCAAAGGGTTCTCCTATGGGGAACAGCCAATAACCCTTTAAGGTTCTAGATAGCACCTTTTTTTTTACTACTTATCCTGGAATAATTTGACTAATGTTGTCTCTAACCATTGGAGAACCTATGCAGAGAAGAAAGCCTCATGTTTCATGAACAGACAGTCTTGTTTCGGGGCAAGCCAAGTATCTGTAAGCCACTGCTGTGGCCAGAGATGTCTGTGCTGATGATCAAATCATGCAACAAGATTTTTTCTATTCCCTTTGTAGTTGCTGAAAATTCAATTCCAGTATACAGGAACAGCTGGAGCGTTTGTCTGTTGACTTCAGCCATGGATTTAGCCTATATACAGCACAGGAGTTGGAAAAGCCTGTCCTCTGTACACTTTAGCATGTATAAAATGTGCCATCTTAATTTGGCCAGTTTCTCACAACAGGAAAATTACCCTGCAGTAACAAGAAATGTTTTATGTGAATTATAATTAATGGTCATTTTTATAGGGGTTGATAGATTTTTCATGAGGGCAAATCACATCAGAAATGTTCAAGTGGAAATTACAAACTGTAGAAGCCTTTTAAAACTTTGAATACACCTATACATTTGAGATGACAGAGTGATCAAATTAAGATAGTTCATCTGTATACAGCTATCCCAGAAAGAAAAGGTGTCTACAGTGTATGCCCGCAACAAAACAGATTTTTCTTTCTTTCAGCATAAAGCTTCAAGTGGTGATCCAAACCGACAGGGCCTGACAATCAGCGATTTCTTGATGTTTTCATGGAAGTTGTATAATTTAAATGAGCTTCTTGGGTCGGTCACATTTGTAACAAGCTAATTGCATTCACTAAAAACCAAAGCAGAAAGGCATGCTTTAATCTATATTTGGCTCCCAGAAGTGATTAACAGACAGCCTGCATATCTGTTCTGTACTAGAGGGTTCAGTAACCTACAATATTCCTTCATCAAGCCCCAGAGAGCACTCAGCACAGAGTATCTACCTACCATCCACAAGGCAGGTCTACCACAGTGCCTTTACCATAACCTTACATCATGGACATAACGCATGCCCGCACAAACATTGTTACCTATGAAATGATGCAGAGATCTGCAACAGAAACTGCTCATCCTTGTGGAAATAGTGGAGAGAGAGAGTTAATATTCAGTGTGCCTCAAGAGACTCATTGTCTGTTATGAGCACAGCTGTTCTATGAAGAACTGCCATCGCTCACCAGCTTGTAATGGAAAATAATAGGGCAGGGGAAATGAGATTGTATAAATATTCAACCGTGTAACCAAAAAGTTGAGTTATACACTGTTATACATAAGTGCTCAGAAAGGTGCCAGTACTGAGTTAGATTGGAAATATTACTCTGTTTCAATAGAAGCTTTGCCAACCACAACTTACTTTCCCATTCTTTCAGACACAGTAATGTAGTAATGTAGTAATGTAGTAATGTAGTAATGATGTATAACGAAGAGGAGGATTTCTTATCAAACTTGGCATATTGTGCAGATCAAAAAGAACCAGAGTATAACTATATACTATATAATTTCTCATCTGTACTTTAGTAAGAGGATTTTTCCTCGTAGTTTAGTCGGGATAGTTGAGGAGTACAGGCGTTCCCGACATCTAATGGCTTGGTACTTGGTTAAAGAGCAGGTCATGTCTCTGGTAGACTGATGTGGGTGCAGAGACTCATGCTGAACACTGACGAAGGCACCAGGGTGAAAGGATTGGATGGATTTCCCTAAACAACAGACTCTTGATGCATAGTGGTGTAAGAACTCTGTTTACCTTCTACATATAGACAGTTCATACACACAGGGGACTTACAGTAGTGTGGAGAATGTGTAAAACACTGATAAGACACCAAAACTGTACATTGATTTGAAAAGAAAACTTCACAACTTCAAGGACCAAAAATAAAAAATAAAGATGAGATTGATGGCACTGTATGTGCAATCTAGGAGAAGCTTGGTCTTGAATTATAAATAGCCTGGAAATAAAAAACCTTTGAGTTTCATGAAATATCTGAAGGTTGGTGCTAAATCCGTTTCCTGAATAATGCTTTGAGGACATCAAATTTTTCAAGCGTGTCCCTTTAACAAGTACAAATGGCCCCTCTACCCAAAAGTAACAGGGAAAGCTTCAGATCTTGCACCTCTCTGAGGGAGGTGTAACTATAAGAGAGCGAAGTGGAATAAATGAAACTGATGGTATAACGCACAACAACTAAGGAAAAGGAATTACCGTAGCTGTAAATCACCTAAGGTAGACGGATAGTTACAGTAGTAAACAGTCAGGTGTACATCTTCAAGCAATGGATAATGTAATATCTGGCTTTATTTTGTTACTACTGAAAAGCTATTATGTTAAGAAGAGTTATGTTACATTATTCAGTGGATATTCAGTTATCCATTGCACCAAGGACAAAGGGAAGGACCTCCGTTGGGTGAACTCACAGGAAAGTCCTCATACATGTTGTTATATGCATGTTACGTATCAACATATATTCGTGCTGTCTCAAAGGAACACAAAGAGAGATCATTTGAAAAGGTCAAAAACAACTTTACTTTATAAATAAACCATTTATATGCAGAGGTCTGTAACAGTTTTGCTAAGGTTGACTTTACCTAAATAATATAGCTCACTAAGGCAGTAATCGACCCAACTTAAATGAGCTTAATTTATGATACATTTAAAGCAGCAATCAGCAGTAGAAACAATAAAACAGCCTCCCCACCCCCCGGTTCAGTAAAACGCTGAGGGATGGGGCTGGAGAAATTGAATCACTCAAATTCACAAGACGGATCTATGGACGCAAGGACTGACCATCCATGATATCAGAACTATAGTTTCAATCATGTATTGAGAACCATCTAGTTTGTTTACATTTTCTTTGTTGACAAACATTGGAGTAAAACTAGCTTCTATTTTGGGTTCTAATGGGGTACAACGGCTGAAATAAGCTCATGAGGCATTTATAATATATATTATTCATGAATCATGGGTAGGCCTACATGTCAATAATATACAAGTCCAAAAATGGATATAGCAACCGCTGATTGCCCCTTCAAGTTGGATAAATTTGTTGGTACAGGTCATTTCAATGTAAAAGGACCCATGAGCACCAACATGGGAAGTTAATAGGAGCATATCAAACTGGGTGTCAAATGAATGCTAAGAGTCTATATTTGGGGGAAATAAATGCAAAGATAAATGTTTAAACCATTTTCCATTAAACAAAAATTGGCATAAGTAATAGCTCTGATTTCTGGTCAAATCAAATCTTATTGGTCACATACATGTGATTAGCAGATGTTATTGTGGGTGTAGCGAAATTCTTGTGCTTCTAGCTCCGACAGTGCATTCATATCTAAAATTACACAACATATACCCAATACACACAAATGAAAAAGGGGTCTAACAAAACATCTACCAGAAATAGTCTTAAAAGGTACACAATAATGCACAATAATGCTGAAAGACACATGCCAACTAATATCAACACATATTTAGTTGTTTTCTGCATTCTGTAAGTTTAAGAAACATTGCTTGTGCCTTGCTATTCCGCTACCAAAAACACACATATCTTCAAGATATATTCTAATTTGTCTCCCTCATGAGGGAAGATAAAAGTTCACAGAAGTAAAATGTAGCTCTATTAATTGGTTAGTGTTTTTATTTATATCAATTTTGCTTATGAATTATTAAGTGATTAAAACTCGTAATTATGTTACCAAATCGAAATTACTGCAATTGAATTGGCTACAATGCAAATCATAGTAGTCAAACCACAGTTGGGTCACCTGTTACTGTTCTCCCTTCCATTGGCATACTGTTATGTTCAGCTCATGATTGTTTTCGTTGTCGTCTGGTGGCCAAAGCGAGAGTGTGGAGAAGAAATCTCTCTCTCTATGAGTTTACATTTTTTCCGGTCCGTTCCATACTGACCTTCATTTGGCCCAAACAGCTCAGTACAGAAAAGTAGAGTATAGGTCAGTAAAGTACAGTCGTGGCCAAAAGTTGAGAATGACACAACTATTAATTTTCACAAAGTCTGCTGCCTCAGTTTGTATGATGGCAATTTGCATATACTCCAGAATGTTATGAAGAGTGATGAGATGAATTGCAATTAAGCATTGAGTAATTGTCTCTGGCCCCTCCCCTCCCAGTTAGGGGGAGTGATGAGCTCTACAGCAGTCTCACAATTCAATCGCTGGTTGAAAACTGTTTTCTGTCCCTCCCAAAAGATAGAATTTGTAGATAATTGGCCCTCTTTCTGGGACCAAGCCTGGCCTGCTGAGGAGTGACGGACTCCATCCTGGCTGGAGGGGTGCTCTCATCTTATCTACCAACATAGACAGGGCTCTAACTCCTCTAGCTCCACAATGAAATAGGGTGCAGGCCAGGCAGCAGGCTGTTAGCCAGCCTGCCAGCATAGTGGAGTCTGCCACTAGCACAGTCAGTGTAGTCAGCTCAGCTATCCCCATTGAGACCGTGTCTGTGCCTCGACCTGGGTTGGGCAAAACTAAACATGGTGGTGTTCGCCTTAGCAATCTCACTAGGATAAAGACCACCTCCATTCCTGTCATTATTGAAAGAGATCGTGATACCTCACACCTCTCTTTTTTACTAGCGGGTGGATTCACAACGTTAAGACCATTGAACTACTCCCTAGACTACTAACATAAAAAACAAGGTATTCTTCTGTGTGCGTATCTCTGACACCTGAAAAAAAGTGCTGGCAAATGCACCACCTCGTCCAAACAGTGTCTGGTTCCTCAGTCTCCTGGCTCCTGTCTTCTTATTACCTGGCTTTCTACAGCCATTCCCATCACACAGAGCTGTTTTACTACAGTACTTTACCAACTCTGTACATGACAGCGTGAAGATCCCCAGAGCCAGTGAGTGATGCCAGGACAGTGTGTCCTGTCAGCTGGATGTGTCTCTGCACATACTCAGCACATCAAGGCTAAGCACTCTGGGATGCATGGTCTTTCACTCCTTTTCCATCTCCAGAATAAATGACAGACTGTACTCGTGTGCTGATGGCCCAGAAAATATACTTTCAGTGCAAAAGGTATACATTTTCCAAGCCCCTGAATATTTCCACCTAGAAGTGCAGAGCTGCTCAAGTCATGTTGGTTAAGAATGAATCATTTTGTCTAGAAGCTGTTAAAAAGCCTCTCAGAGGACTGTGTAATACCTCAACACAACAGTGCGACTTCAGAAATGTCGCAGAGGACGAGGACCAAGAACCGTTTCAAAAGGACCATGATTGACATGGCAATGCAACTCAGGAACAGAAAGCTTGGCAAGCAAGCTTTATGATATCTGTATTGGTGTGGCTATTTGCCAGGTATGTCAGGTTCAATCTGAGGGCCAGTCACATAGCTGAACCAATCAATGGAACCGCAAGCTCATCAAGACAAGCAGAGGGGAGAGAACGGGATGGAATATCAAGGGGAATTTGGGATTCAAATATAAGAAGAACTCCTCTGATACACAAATTGTAGTTACAGCTTAGTTGAACAGGGCTCATTTGGAAGGTAAAACCCTTGAGAAAACAAATCCCAATTCTTGAAAGCCTACACATCTTCGGATATTATCGAAAATCACTAACACCTTTAGATCATAAACTGCTATTGCGAGATTGGCTATGATCAACCTTGTCTGCTACACAACAGTTCGCATTGGCCACATGGCATGTTGTTTGTCACTCAACTTACTGTTTATCTTAAGCCTTTTTTCACACTGCGAGCCTTAATGCTCAAATCAGTTTTGTTTTTGAAATCCATTTGCTTTTTGGCTGTCCAGACAGCAGGAAAAACAACTGATTTGAATCGGATATGAGTCACTTCAAACTGCCAATGTGAACAAGGCTTTAGAGACCTGACTCACTGTTCCTTTCCTAATGCATTATCTCCAATAAAACAAACAAGAGGCACGCCCAGTTTCAATCTGTTGGCAATTTGTGTAGAGGCATTACATAACGGCTGCAGCATTTATCAATTCCCAATCATCGGGGGATTGTGTTGCGATCTATTCACTCCATCGGGACTGGGCCTGAAGGTTAGCTCTGATTGTTGTGAGTCCTGCCAATATTATCCATCATCCTCCTTGATCCAGTGTGTCATGTTTTCACTGAGTACTAGACCCCAGTCTACACTCTGAGAAGTAATTTACGATTTCAATACTAACATGGTTACAGATAAAATGTACATTTGAAGCCAAGGAAGTCAGGTTAAGATGGCATCTCATGGAAACATAACATGTGCAGTTGGCGCTAATCCAGGAAGTGATGTTGCAGGCTAGTTCAGTGCTGCCCCCTCTCATTGAGTAACTCATGTTGAAGGCAAACCGGGGTACTGCAGGTTGCCATTAGCAACTAAATTATACTTATAAAACTCCCTGTTAATTTTTTTTTGAATAATCAGGACATACACCTGGTGTAATAGAAGCAATAATTGCTACCATGATTGTCTTCTTTTATTTTATTTTTTACATGAAGATTGACATTTCCTCATTCCCTTTAATAGGGGATCCTGTTTTCTGCAAACAATGCCTGCAGTACTGGGGTCAGCCTTGAAATTTGTGGCTACAATAAGAGTGGATAATCCTTCTTCCCTGGCCTGAGCTAGCTATCTGCCGGTGACTGACAAATGTGCTGCATAGGTTCCAACAGGAGGAGCGTTGCTGTCTGTGATTGGTAATTGGAGCCCATGTGACCCAGTGATTAATACTGCCAATTACACAATGGAGTGATGGGTGTTTAGAATGCATATTGTTTAGCTCTAATGGTTCTTTGACTGTAGCATATTCAATTGCACCAACCCAAGTCAACACCAGACTGGATCTTTATGTGGAATCTCCTAAAGGAACATTAACATTGGAAATGTGAGGTGAGGTCGCTAATAATTGTTATCAACAATCCGTTGTAACTATTCAATATCCATGAGTCAGCCATCATATTTGTGATGCATCTCCTTGTCAATGGCAGTCAAGTCGATCATTGCTATGGTTCTCTCGCCTCCACACAGAAAGGTCAGAAGACAAACGCTGGCGTTTGCCTTGGAACTCACTACATCTCCCCACAGTGATTTAAAACTCCACAGGATGTTATGGGATAAAGAAGGATGGTGGAAATATTTCAAATCAGGGAAAGATGACAAGGGAAAAAAAGGCATATGCTTTTCTTTTTTTAGTATTTCTTTCTATTATCGTCTTCCTCTTTATTAATGGGAATGTATTCATTATATCTCCATATCAGTACAGACCTCTGAGTAACCACAGAAACCTGAGAGGAAATTAGAAAACATTACTGGAAAGAGGGAAAACAGAGAGCGGGTAAAAGAGAAAAAGAAAACTGGCCAAAAAGGTGCAGGTTATTTATGTAGCTATAGAATGGCTCCAGTGGTAAAAATGCAATCAACAAGATAGAAAATACAGTATCAACACCCTGAGAATTTGTCAGGAACATGTTCTCTCTCTCCACTATCTCTTGGAGTGGTAACTGGTAAGGATCGCGTCTACTTTAGTCTGAAGGGCTGGGACCCGCTCCCTGCCCTGCAGGCAGCTCAGCCCATTGATCACATCCAGGCCCCTTCTGATCAATAAGTCAATTAAGCCTCCATTAGAGCAACATGAAATCTGAGGCTCCAGACACCTCTAATGCCAGATGGGAGAAGACTAGTTTTCCAGACCCTGGGACCCTTCCCCTCATCCCTGGGAAGCCTCAGCCTGGGGCTTTCATAACCAGAGGACAGCTGGTGGAGCACAAACACCATGATGATGGGAACAACGCAGCAGAAATTTCAGAACTGCTGCACTGACAGAAAGCAGGCCATTTCCCCTAGACAAGGGACCAATTAATCACCATCTTTGTCAGAGGACAGAATAGAAAATAATAAAAGCCTCGAACACTTCAAAGAAATCGAACAAATTACTGTATGATGGTGCAGAAACACCAGTTTTGTCGGCTACAGTAAGCTATCAGTGTTCTCCATTTACAGTAGAAATAGTACTGTATATATCCTACGGTTCTTCTAATGCTTCTTCCTGCTTCTGCCCTCTCTGCATATCTGTCGAGTTTTATATTCAAATCATCAAGCTTTATTTATACAGCACATTTCAGACATGGAATGCAACGCAATGTGTTTCACAGGAAAAAAAATCATTAAACAAGGAAAATAAAACAACTTAAATATTTACAACACAAACATAAGAGGATAGAAAATTAAAGAATAACAAAAACCCAAAGATTAAAAGGCACCCTAAGGAAAAGTGAAGCAAAAAAGGTCCACAGTTTCGGCCCCCCTCAGGTTCTCTGGCAGGCTTTTCCAGAGGCTGGGGGTATAATATCTAAAGGCTGCTTCTCCATGCCTCTTCATCCTAGCCTTTGGGATAGTTAAAAGGACAGTGCCAGAGGACCTGAGGGACATACTGGGTACATAACTTAAAAGCATGTCTGACATGTATTGGGGTGCACAATCGTGGATTGATTTAAAAACCAATAGAAGAGTCTTAAAATAAATTCTAAAACTCCCAGGCAGCCATTGCAGAGACCTTAAACCTGATGTAATGTGTGCTCTTTGTCTGGTCTTGCTCAGTACCCGTGCTGCAGCATTCTGTATGTTTTGCAGTTGACCAATTTCTTGGGTAGACCAGACAGGAGAGTATTACAGTAGTCAAGCCTGCTCGTAATAAAAGCATGGATGAGTCTCTCTGTGTCAGCACGAGAGAGAAACGGTCACACCTTGGCAATGTTCCTCAAGTGGTTAAAAGCTATTTGTCACATTCCTAATGTGGGATCCGAAATTGAGTTCAGAATCTAAAACAACACCTAGGTTTTTCACCTGGTGTTTTATCTTTATTGCCCGTGAATTAAAACGTCCAGACAGATTCTCTCTCTCTGTGCTTGGGCTCCAACAATAAGTACCCATGTATTTAAATCACTAATACAGTCTAATAATTTATCCATGAAGCTAAAATCCTCTGGTGACAAAGAAATGTTAAGTTAAGTATGGTCTACGTAACAATGGAAATCAATACTGTGCACTGCCAGGGCTGATCTGTGAATTGCTGTCTGATTTAGAGGGTGCGTAAACTCCCATCACTACTGCTCCAAGCTACATACTAAAAGAGACTCAGACACACTCTGCAAGCTAAATAACTTACACATTCTCCATTAGGGAAATGTGTTATGTTAGTGTCCATTTGTGTGTCTATATGGATGTGCTTAGACAAGCAACCCAACTCTGATCTTTTTTTTCAGATCCAAAGACCAATTAGTGGAAAGTGTGTGTGTGTGTGTGTGTGTGTGTGTGTGTTTGCATGTGTGACATGAAATTATTGCGAATAACTGCAAAATGTATCAATTTCTTCCAGTATTTGAGTAAAAGATGGGTTAAATGCCCTGCCAGATAATCAGAAATTCAATTTTGGTAGAAGAATGGAGAGAGAAGGTAGAATATTTGATCAACAACCAAGCTATCTCAAACACAATTCAAAACCATTCCCCTTTGCATATAATCTAATAAAGGGACATGCAGTAATTCATGTTTTATAAATCAGACAGTGCACACTTATTAGATCTCATTATTTTTGGAGCGGCACCATTAGTTTAGTCCAGTCAAGAGACAATCAATGATACGTCTCTCCATGCTGCAGTATTATTGGTCCAGCCAGGGACAGTAGCACTGTTGCCGTCCCAGTCCCTCCCTCGTGGAGCCCCTATAGGCTGCAGCACTGGCTTGGCCATTACAGGCTCACAGAGACCTCTGAGCTCCTGACCATAACTGGTCCGTGGTCAGCCCATCCGCTCATTCAATCCTTGTGATATATGATCTCCAGAGCACTGTGACCTAATGCACTTGGGCAGGAGGGGTAGGGTCCGTCCCCTTGTGATAGAAGAGACGTAAGCAATAAAGTAAGACATTGTTTAAGAGGCTAATATGTTGCAGTCATGATTTTGAAAAGGTTATTTTGTGCAAGAGTTCCATTAATAGTTGACATATGTAAAAAAAAAAGTGGCATACTAGTGCTTCCATATTACACCAGTCAGCAGAATGAGTCTGAAATAAGATTCAGACATTAGGACAGAATACTGCCCAGGGAACCGTCTCACAGCACGAGGTCTGCAAAAACAATATTAGAATTTCAGTTTGCTTCCCACACACACACAAAACACTGTGACACTTGTGCCATAAACCAGTGTTTCCCAAACTCAGAGCTGAGGCCCCAGCACTACACAGCTGATTCAAATAACCAACTCATCATCAAGCTTTCATTATTTGAATCAGCTATGTAGTGCTAGGGCAAAAAGCAATACGTGCACCAAGGGAGGGGGGGGGGGGGCAGGATGGAGTTTGGGAAACACTGCTAAACAAACAGTCTGCCAGTGTGTGGGACTAAGATATGTTACTCATATCCTCAGAGACTGTAAGCCGTAAGTAACAATGTAATCCTTAACTGACCCCGCCAACTGATCTCATAAACTGACCCCACCAACTGCATTGTTGTACAGATGCACAGTTGAGAGCATCCTGTGGGGCTGAATCACCGCCTGGTACGGCAACTGCACCTCCAGAGGGTGGTGCGGTCTACACAACACATCACCAGGGGCAAGCTACCTACCCGCCAGGACATTTACAGCACCCGATGTCACAGGAAGGCCAAAAAGATCATCAAACACAACCACCCGAGCCACTGCCTGTTCACCCCGCTATCATCCAGAAGGCGAGGTCAGTACAGGTGCTTTAAAGCTGGGACCAAGAGACTGAAAAACAGCTTCGATCTCAAGGCCATCAGATTGTTAAATAGCCATCACTAGCACATAGAGGCTACTGCCTACATAGACTTGAAATCATTAGCCCCTTTAATAAATGGAACACTAGTCACTTTAATAATATTTACATATCTTGCATTACTCATCTCGTATGTATATACTGCATTCTATACTATCTATTGCATCTTAGCGTATGACGCTCTGACATTGCTCATCCACATATTTATATATTCTTATTCCATTCCTTTACTTAGATTTGTGTGTATTAGGTAGTTGTTGTGGAATTGTCAGATTACTTGTTAGATACTGCTGCGCTGTCGGAACTAGAAGCGAAACAATTTCACTACACTCGCAATAACATCTGCTGAACACATATGTGACTAATAACATCTGCTGAACACATATGTGACCAATAACATCTGCTGAACACATATGTGACCAATAACATCTGCTGAACACATATGTGACCAATAACATCTGCTGAACACATATGTGACCAATAACATCTGCTGAACACATATGTGACCAATAACATCTGCTGAACACATATGTGACCAATAACATCTGCTGAACACATATGTGACCAATAACATCTGCTGAACACATATGTGACCAATAACATCTGCTGAACACATATGTGACCAATAACATCTGCTGAACACATATGTGACCAATAACATCTGCTGAACACATATGTGACCAATAACATCTGCTGAACACATATGTGACCAATAACATCTGCTGAACACACATGTGACCAATAACATCTGCTGAACACATATGTGACCAATAACATCTGCTGAACACATATGTGACCAATAACATCTGCTGAACACATATGTGACTAATAACATCTGCTGAACACATATGTGACCAATAACATCTGCTGAACACATATGTGACCAATAACATCTGCTGAACACATATGTGACCAATAACATCTGCTGAACACATATGTGACCAATAACATCTGCTGAACACATATGTGACCAATAACATCTGCTGAACACATATGTGACCAATAACATCTGCTGAACACATATGTGACCAATAACATCTGCTGAACACATATGTGACCAATAACATCTGCTGAACACATATGTGACCAATAACATCTGCTGAACACATATGTGACCAATAACATCTGCTGAACACATATGTGACCAATAACATCTGCTGAACACATATGTGACCAATAACATCTGCTGAACACATATGTGACCAATAACATCTGCTGAACACATATGTGACCAATAACATCTGCTGAACACATATGTGACCAATAACATCTGCTGAACACATATGTGACCAATAACATCTGCTGAACACATATGTGACCAATAACATCTGCTGAACACATATGTGACCAATAACATCTGCTGAACACATATGTGACCAATACGATTTGACTTGGAACTACCTGAGGAGGCAGAGGTGAGCCAGTGGTGATGTTTCCATGGGTACCACTCCAAGTAATTCTGGCTTCCCTCTCCTATGGGCTTTCTGCTGGATGAGTTCTGTTAGCTCAGTGTGTATGTGTGTGCGCGCGTTGGCACGCTCTATGCATAGAGATCCTGTCTGCGAGTGGAATTTAGAGAGAAACCCCTCCACTCATTTCCCCACAGGCAGAATAGCAGGTCAGTCTGTGTCATATTGGCTGCATGCTTCAGTTGTCAGCTTTGTTTTGTGCAGCGGTGCTGAAAGAGTGGCGGCCGATGCGAGGGAGAGTTGCTGCACTTTGCGCCTTCCCTTACTGCTAAGTGAGCTGTGACACCCCCCAAAGAGGTTGTAAAAAAATATCTACACAAACCCTTCAACCCTGTATCCCCGGTCAAACATCCTCAGCATCGCAGTGGTGTCGTCTGCAATGTGACAACAATATGACAGATGACAAAATGACTGGAACCACACCAAATTCCAAAAACATTTGACAAATATGGAAATGAACAGCATCCCCAAATCCTCATTAAAGTTTTCACCCACCAACCTTATAAACATTTGAAATCTGGGAATGTTGTTTAGCATGAAACCATGAGCTGTTTCATGTCATGACTAAATGTGGTCAGTAATTTAGTGATATATTCATTCACAGCAATCTTTCTTTAGTGTAACTTCATCCTCAAGCAAACAACCCAGCATCACCTTCAGCAACACTGCCTTCCCCTCAGCATTATACTGTACATCCCCCAACTACTGAAGAGCCCAAATCCCTCACCTATTTTCAATGTCTTCATCAAAAACTACAACCCAGTGGTGTTGTGAAGTACTTAAAAGGCCAGCAAATCAAAATGTACAGTTTGCACTGAGATCAATGACCTCTCAGCTAAGCATATCGTACGTACATACTGTAGCATCACAAACTCAGAGAACAACACTGTTCACAGCCAAAAACACATTCACCTGTTTTAAATTTCAAAGTCTCATTGCGAGCTACAACAACACAATCCCACGTAAGCTGACACATGAATGTGAGCTAAAAGATGACACGCCAGCTGGCAACGTTCCTAGTGAAACAGTAGCTGCTGACCTCTCTGAAATGATTTGGCTTTCTTCGAGTGAGTAGAACTCACCTTCATGATGCACCCCTGCGTCGATAGTCCTCTCCGCAGCACACGTGTGTGTGTGTGTGTGTGTGTTGTGTGTGCTTGTTTTCTGGGAAGGAGCCTGTTTCTGACAGGGCAGGGGATGCTGTCCCCTCACACGCTGCTATTCCTGTTGGCTGGACAGGTTCCAAATGAAAGGTATAATGTAGAGTGTAGAAACAGGAAGCTACTGAGTCCTGACATGCTATCAATCTCTCCCTCTCTCATACTCTCTCTATTTCTCACTACATTTTCCCCTTCTTCTTCCCTTTCCCTCACCCGCTCGCTCTCCCTCCCCTTCTGTATCTCTTCCTCACACTTCTCCACCCTTTAGTTGGAAACACAGATCGTGAGATTGGGAAAGATAGATGGTCCATTCTCCTCAGCCCTCCTACCTTTCATGATCCTCCCCCCTCTTCTATTCCATCCAATACAAATCCACTCCAGCCATCTTCCCCTCCCTCTGTTCAAGCCATACGGAGTGAGAACCTCAGCCAGAGGCAGACCGTTACATCTGGGCAAAATCACAACTCCTGTAGCTCCTCAGTTCTCACACAAAGTCAGACAGGCACACTATATACATTGATACACACATATGCATGAATAATATTAGTTAGCTCACATGATTCCAAAGGAAATTGTTGGCAGGTCTGTAGTAGATAAAGGATAAATCCTCAGTGGGTATTATGAGTTATACACACACTGCACATGTCTAGATTACAAACAGATGATCCACAGCAAAGGAAAGACGTTGAACACTATAGGTGGCATGAAGTGGCAAACTGACAGCAATGTTTTCAAATTTCACATGATTACATCACATGATTATAATATTACCAATAGGATAAGTACCTGCACAGAAATGTGTTGCATAGATGAACATTTGTAGCCACCAGGATGACAAAAGAATAACCTGTTTAAAACCAAGGTGCATTTGAATATTACAGGATTATGGAAACCAATCGATTACATTTATACCATTGTGATAGTGACACTGCAGTGTGTTAGGATGTCAGAAAAGACACCACTGGGAACAGACATCAATTCAACGTCTATTCCACGTTGGCAACATAATCCTCCCATACTGTGTACTGAATAAACATTAAGCTACAATCACCAAGATATTGCAAAGCACACACACACACACACACTTCCATGGTATTTCCACAGTCTGATTTAATTTTCACCTTAATTAAAATGATGAATAGTCAACCTTCCCTGCAGCAGTGTTATAACACACAGCCACCAATAGAGGGCAGTCTCCACACACTGTTTTCCTACAACACAGGCATGATCTGCTGTACAGTGTACATGTATCCCATAAATATAAACAAAGCTGCCATCGACTTCAATCACCAAACAAAAGTAAATCATCTGTGAGGGTGTCATCTTGAGCGTCTGGTCAAATCCATAGGTGTCTAATCCGATTTCTGTCTAGCCACTGCTGTCCGTCTAACAGCCCATCTTCTCTGACTCGGTTAGTGTTTGATCCATCAGACAACCTGAGCTGAATTATCAGATACATCTGTCTCTGCTCTTTTGTCTGCTTTCTCCATCCAATCTAGCCAGCTGCTGATCTGCTCTGCTGTTGTTCTCCCTTAGTGTGCTACACAGTATTTATTACTGCAGTTCTATTCTATTGGTCAGTGCTATCTGATCTACAGAGTGTATCTGTGTTGTGTTGGACAGTGTACTGTGCATTTCTGGATAATGAAGCACCCAGCTGACTGCAGCAGAGGAGAGGAACAATAGACATTCTACAGGCCCAAGGCCCAAGGTCAGGAAAGCCATCGCTCAGATCATTGGCTATGAGCGGGGCAGATAAAGGCACACGGTATACTACTACCTGAGAGGGGTAGAGGGAGGGGGGCTGGCAAGCATATCCCCCCACAGATGACAGCCAGCAGAAACAAAACCAGATTACTGCACCATCCTGCCTTTGAACTACAATATTATATTCAATGTCATATACTGTAGCTGTTTAAGAGTATGTGATGACGCAAAACAAAGCCATGGATATTACGATGCTTGGTTCCAATCCCAGCCATGACAGCTTGAAAAACAAAGAATTAAAACGAACAATGATAGCAGCTGTTTGATCTGATGTGTTACAGATAAAGCCACCTCACTACCTCAGAATGTGTTTACCTGGAAAAAGTGAACCAGTAGTTCCTTGAAATGCATCCATCACTCAGTAAAGGTCTTCTTCAGGAGAAAAAACTATAGTGTTGCAGAAGAAGATTGGGTTTAGGTTTTGATCCTATGTATTGAAAGGTTTTCCCCCTTACGTATTTACAAACAGTACCCATCAGACTACAGTGATCAGTCAAAATATGCTGCTGTCCATGAAAAGCCTATCAATTATCATATCAGGACAATTCAATCAAAAGTGCTGGTTCACATTAATTTACATTTGTGAAATATCAAGTCCATCTACAAATGTTGAAGATATTATTTTTTCCCCCCAATAACCATCACCATGACTGCTAACAGTATTTCCACTGAGGTCTAATTATCACACTTACATAAATGCATTTGAAACAATATTTCAGGGGTGTGTCTCCTAATGTTCCTAAAATGATCTCATATGAATCTCTGAAATATAAAAGTAAAAAGGACATTTTTTTTAGCAATGGTCCTGCAGTGAAGCGATGAGAATACTGTCACTGGTCAGGGTTTAAGGTGGTGTCAGATCTTTACAGATACACTCTTAGAAAAAAAGGATTCCAAACGGGTTCTTCGGCTGTCCCCATAGGATAACCCTTTTTGGTTCCAGGTAGAACTCTTGGGTTCTATGTAGAACACTGTGGAAAAGGTTCTACCTGGAACCAAAAAGGGTTCTTCAAAGGGTTTGCCTATGGGGAGAGGCGAAGAACACTTTTAGGTTCTAGAGAGGAGCTTTTTTTCTAAGCTTGTACATCCAGTCGTTAAATTGCTTTATGAATGAGTAAGAGGGAGAATCGGTGATAAAATAATGTCCTACCAAGTGCACTTTCTACTGTCAATACAATATAGAAACAAAAACAACCCAACAAGATTTACGTCTGATAAAGAAAACAATATCAACTTTTGTATCTATCCATTTAGACTTTGCCAAGCAGGAGATGACCAGGACGCTGTTGAGAACAATATTCTGGTCACTTCAACAATACTGATAATAGTAATGGTCCCCACGTCAACGATACTGATAATAGTAATGGTCCCCACGTCAACAATACTGATAATAGTAATGGTCCCCACGTCAACGATACTGATAATAGTAATGGTCCCCACTTCAACAATACTGATAAAAGTAATGGTCGCCACATCAACAATACTGATAATAGTAATAATGGTCCCCACGTCAACAATACTGATAAAAGTAATGGTCCCCACGTCAACAATACTGATAATAGTAATGGTCCCCACGTCAATAATACTGATAATAGTAATGGTCCCCACGTCAACAATACTGATAATAGTAATGGTCCCCACGTCAACAATACTGATAATAGTAATGGTCCCCACGTCAACAATACTGATAATAGTAATGGTCCCCACTTCAACAATACTGATAATAGTAATGGTCCCCACGTCAATAATACTGATAATAGTAATGGTCCCCACGTCAACAATACTGATAATAGTAATGGTCCCCACTTCAACAATACTGATAAAAGTAATGGTCCCCACTTCAATAATACTGATGGTCACTTAGCCGGCAGTACAAATGCATATTTCAGAAAGCTGTGATTAACAATGCTATTACGAAACAATGGGGAACTATCTACAGTTATGCATAATACACATGGAAGTTCAATGCCTTAAGTGCAGAGGGGATTTGAATAAACTATATTAGGCCAATGTGTCTGACATAGACGTTAGATAAGTCTACAGGGAGGAATAAAAATAGCATAAATAGGAAAGTATACCAGTTTCATTTGAGGACCAGGATGTTGACAACTGTGCCATACAGATTGCAAAATAGTTGGGAAGAAATTTTTGATGTACCGATTCCATGGTACAGGGTGTATGAGTTGATATATAAAACAACGCAAGATTCAAGACTTCGTGTTTTTCAGCTAAAATTATTATATAGAATTCTTGCCACCAACAAAATGTTGAATATTTGGGGCATAAAATCATCGAAGCTCTGCAGATTTTGTTGTGAGGATACAGAATCAATAGACCATTTATTTTGGTATTGCCCTCAGGTAGCCTGTTTCTGGTCTCAGGTTCAGGAATGGCTGAAAATGTATAACATTGATCTATAACTGACCCTAGAAATATTATTGATAGGAGATCTGGAGAGACCGGGTCAGTCAATTACTAATATACTAATACTCTTAGTAAAAGTATTTATCTTCTACATGCAATCTGTAGATTCTATTCGATTAGATAGATTGAAATTGTATGTTAAACATCATAGTATAGTTGAAAGATATGTGTTGCATAGAAACACGAAGTGGGTGGCCAGCAGATATAGATGTGATGGGCTGAGGGAAGCTGAGGGTTGGTATGGGCTGAGGGAAGCTGAGGGTTGGTATGTGGAATTGGAGACAAGTCGGAGTGGAGTTGCTGTGTGAGAGAGAGAATGATGGGATGGGCTGAGGGAAGCTGAGGGTTGGGATGTGGAATTGGAGACAAGTGGGAGTGGAGTTGCTGTGTGAGAGAGAGAATGATGGGATGGGCTGAGGGAATCTGAGGGTTGGTATGTGGAATTGGAGACAAGTCGGAGTGGAGTTGCTGTGTGAGAGAGAGAATGATGGGATGGGCTGAGGGAAGCTGAGGGTTGGGATGTGGAATTGGAGACAAGTGGGAGTGGAGTTGCTGTGTGAGAGAGAGAATGATGGGATGGGCTGAGGGAAGCTGAGGGTTGGGATGGGCTGAGGGAAGCTGAGGGTTGGGATGGGCTGAGGGAAGCTGAGGGTTAGGATGTGGAATTGGAGACAAGTGGGAATGGAGTTGCTGTGTGAGAGAGAGAATGATGGGATGGGCTGAGGGAAGCTGAGGGTTGGGATGGGCTGAGGGAAGCTGAGGGTTGGGATGGGCTGAGGGAAGCTGAGGGCTGGGATGTGGAATTGGAGACAAGTCGGAGTGGAGTTGCTGTGTGAGAGAGAGAATGATGGGATGGGCTGAGGGAAGCTGAGGGTTGGGATGTGGAATTGGAGACAAGTCGGAGTGGAGTTGCTGTGTGAGAGAGAGAATGATGGGATGGGCTGAGGGAAGCTGAGGGTTGGGATGTGGAATTGGAGACAAGTCGGAGTGGAGTTGCTGTGTGAGAGAGAGAATGATGGTCAAAAGATAAAGGAGAAAATAAATAAATAAACACATACAAGAACACACACATACATGTAATAGTGCCAGACATGCACACAGACATATAAAGTAGGCATTGCTGTTATGATTTCAGTTGTCCTTGATGTCCTTTGTTTTTAATTTATAGATAATTTTTTTTTGCATTGTTGTTTGCTGTTTCTTCTGTCTTTTCCTTTTTTCTCTTTAGTTCATTTTCTTGGTTGTTGGTGCATTGGGGGGTTCTTGGGGGGGAATTCAATTAATTGTATTTTTCTTCTTCCAGGGGGGTGGGGGTGGGGGGGCTGTGGGAGAGGTCTCAAATGGTTGAGGGACAGCAATTGGGGAACTGTGGGGGACCTTGGAGGGTTCGGGTTTCACAAGATTGTGATCATGAAAAAGGAAACTATGACAACTAAGACATATATTTTATATCACTATCATGCACAAGCACCCTCACACATAAGGATGGCTCTGTTGCGGAAAGACTGATACATGTTTGATAGTGTCTTGATGCTATGTTGTTTGTCCTTCATGTTCTAATACTTTAATGTTACCCCTTCCTTGTGTCTTTTGTAATAAATAATCATTTAAAACATTAAAAAAATTAAAACATTCTACAGGGTCAAGTACGTGTGTGTGTCTGCGATTTGGAAATGTCTGGTGCTTTTTTAAATGTTACCTTTATTTAACCAGGTAGGCAAGTTGAGAACAAGTTCTCATTTACAATTGCGACCTGGCCAAGATAAAGCAAAGCAGTTCGAAACATACAACACAGAGTTACACGGAGTAAAACAAACATACAGTCAATAATATAGTAGAAAAATAAGTCTATATACAAATGTGAGCAAATGAGGTGAGATAAGGGAGGTAAAGGCAAACAAAGGCCATAGTGGCGAAGTAAATACAATATAGCAAGTAAAACACTGGAATGGTAGATTTGCAGTGGAAGAATGTGCAACGTAGAAATATAAATAATGGGGTGCAAAGGAGCAAAATAAATAAATAAATAAATAAATACAGTAGGGGAAGCGGTAGTTGTTTGGGCTAAATTATAGATTGGCTATGTACAGGTGCAGTAATCAGTAAGCTGCTCTGACAGCTGGTGCTTAAAGCTAGTGAGGGAGATGTGTTTCCAGTTTCAGAGATTTTTGAGGTTCGTTCCAGTCATTGGCAGCAGAGAACTGAAAGGAGAGTGGCCAAAGGAAGAATTGGCTTTGGGGGTGACCAGAGAGATATACCTGCTGGAGCGCGTGCTACAGGTGGGTGCTGCTATGGTGACCAGCGAGCTGAGATAAGGGGGGACTTTACCTAGCAGGGTCTTGTAGATGACCTGGAGCCAGTGGGTTTGGCGACGAGTAATGAAGCGAGGGCCAGCCAACGAGAGCATACAGGTCGCAGTGGTGGGTTGTATATGGGGCTTTGGTGACCAAACGGATGGCACTGTGATAGACAGCATCCAATTTATTGATTAGGGTATTGGAGGGTATTTTGTAAATGACATTGCCGAAGTCGAGGATCGGTAGGATGGTCAGTTTTACAAAGGTATGTTTGGCGGCATGAGTGAAGGATGCTTTGTTGCGAAATAGGAAGCCAATTCTAGATTTAACTTTGGATTGGAGATGTTTAATGTGAGTCTGGAAGGAGAGTTCACAGTCTAACCAGACACCTAGGTATTTGTAGTTGTCCACATATTCTAAGTCAGAACCGTCCAGAGTAGTGATGCTAGACGGGCGGGCAGGTGCGGGCAGCGATCGGTTGAAGAGCATGCATTTAGTTTTACTTGTATTTAAGAGCAATTGGAGGCCACGGAAGGAGAGTTGTATGGCATTGAAGCTTGCCTGGAGGGTTGTTAACACAGTGTCCAAAGAAGGGCCAGAAGTATACAGAATGGTGTCGTCTGCGTAGAGGTGGATCAGAGACTCACCAGCAGCAAGAGCGACATCATTGATGTATACAGAGAAGAGAGTCGTCCCAAGAATTGAACCCTGTGGCACCCCCATAGAGACTGCCAGAGGCCCTCTGATTTGACACACTGAACTCTATCAGAGAAGTAGTTGGTGAACCAGGTGAGGCAATCATTTGAGAAACCAAGGCTATTGAGTCTGCCGATGAGGATGTGGTGATTTACCTGGCCAAGGCTTTCGACTCTGTCAATGAATAAGGCTGCCCAGTATTGTTTCTTATCGATGGCGGTTAAGATATTGTTTAGGACCTTGAGCAGGTCTTGAGGGTTGGGGCTGAACCGTTACTGAAGCGAGGTACCCTATAATGGTTTACCAGGTCAGACCTGACAGTTGAGATGATGAATAAAAAGTAATAGGAGTCGGATGCATATGGAGAATATACAACAACCTTTTGTATTAACCTGACATACCATAGAAGTTGGCTATCAGGATAGCTTACTATTCCTATTGATTTAATTCAAAATAGCTGTTCAATAGATTTTGAAACCTACTGTAGTTTTACTTATTGTTTTCCATGATAATAGTGATGCATCTTACAATTCCCAAAATACATACTGTATGTGCATAAAATGGAGAGCAAAAATTCCTTTTATCAATGACTCAAGCCAATTTACAGTAGGCTAAGCATTATACTAAGTAGACTAAGTAGATGAGCAGTAGACTAAGTATACTTTATAGTACAGTATACCTTACAGTAGACTAAAGTATACTGTACATCGACTTATATTACACTAAGTTAACTTTACAGTAGACTATGCAGTAGACTAAGCCAGAACCTACACTGTGAGGGCTGATATAGTATGGTCTGAAGGTTTGCTTCATTGGTCCCACTGGAGCCGTATGACAGAGAATCAACCAGCAGTGTGTCGGCCTGCTCTGAGTTAGCAGGATTAGACATGGCCCATCTGCCCTGTCTAATGAGCACGTACACACACACACACACATGCGCGCACGTAGAAAACCACAAGCAAACCCGTGTCATTATCTCGATGCAGATGCATGCCTCTCCCACTACTGGAATCATTGTTTTGTTGAACAACAAGTTAAAGGATAGTCATAATAGAATCACTTCTGTCATTCCAACCAATGACCGTTTGGTTACTGGCCGAACATGAACTGCTAAGCTACCTCCCGCCAGCGTCATGTCATTACAGAAAGTGTTTGTGTGCGTGTCAAATAAAATTGTATTTGTCACATGCTTCGTTGCAAAACAGCTGTAAACTAACAGTGAAATGCTTACTTACTGGTCATTTTTCAATATGAAAATCCTCAGCAATCTACAAACAATACCCCATAATGACAAAGTGAAAACAGAAATACCATTTAATTGATTGGACATGATTTGGAAAGGTACACATGTATTTATAAAGGTCCCACAGTTGACAGCACGTGTCAGAGTAAAAACCAAGCCATGAGGTCGAAGGAATTGTCCATAGATCTCTGAGACAGGATTGTGTAGAGGCACAGATCTGGGGTAGGGTGCCAAAACATTTCTGCAGCATTGAAGGTCCCCATGAACACAGTGGCCTCCATCATTCTTAAATGGAAGAAGTTTGGAACCACCAAGACTCTTCCTAGAGCTGGCCGCCCAGCCAAACTGAGCAATCGGGTGAGAAGGTCACTCTGACGGAGCTCTATCTCCATTCATCATCTCTAGCTCTATGTAATCCATTTTAAAATAAGTCTGTAAAGTAACAAAATGTGGAACAAGTAAAGGGGTCTGAATACTTTCTGACTGCACTGTATGTAGATTCTCACAAATTGTTATGGTGCCATGTAAATTAAAGCTCAAAGCCGCCTGCATCACTTCCGTTAGACCATAACATTGAGGTCCTTGGCTCTTCTTTTAGGCTTGATGATAGCACCCTCTGCTGTATCTGTGGCTATAGTGGCCAATGTGCCACATACAGTCGTGGCCAAAAGTTGAGAATGACACAAATATACATTTTCACAAAGTCTACTGCCTCAGTTTGTATGATGGCAATTTGCATCTACTCCAGAATGTTATGAAGAGTGATCAGATGAATTGCAAAGTTCCTCTTTGCCATGCAAATGAACTGAATCCCCAAAAAACATTTCCACTGCATTTCAGCCCTGCCACAAAAGGACCAGCTGACATCATGTCTGTGATTCTCTCGTTAACACAGGTGTGAGTGTTGAAGAGGACAAGGCTGGAGATCGCTCTGTCATGCTGATTGAGTTCGAATAACAGACTGGAAGCTTCAAAAGGAGGGTGGTGCTTGGAGTCATTGTTCTTCCTCTGTCAACCATGGTTACCTGCAAGGAAACGTTATCATTGCTTTGCACAAAAAGGGGTTCACAGGCAAGGATATTGCTGCCAATAAGATTGCACCTAAATCAACCATTTATCGGATCATCAAGAACATCAAGGAGAGCGGTTCAATTGTTGTGAAGAAGGCTTCAGGGCTCCCCAAGAAAGTCCAGCAAGCGCCAGGACAGTCTCCTAAAGTTGATTAAGCTGCGGGATCGGGGCACCACCAGTACAGAGCTTGCTCAGGAATGGCAGCAGGCAGGTGTGAGTGCATCTGCACGTACAGTGAGGCGAAGACTTTGAGGATGGCCTGGTGTCAAGAAGGGCAGCAAAGAAGCCACTTCTCTCAGGAAAAACATCAGGGACAGACTGATATTCTGCAAAAGGTACAGGGATTGGACTGCTGAGGACTGGGGTATAGTCATTTTCTCTGATGAATCCCCTTTCCGATTGTTTGGGGCATCCGGAAAAAAGCTTGTCCGGAGGAGACAAGGTAAGTGCTACCATCAGTCCTGTGTCATGCCAACAGTAAAGCATCCTGAGACCATTCATGTGTGTGGTTGCTTCTCAGCCAAGGGAGTGGGCTCACTCACAATTTTTCCTAAGAACACAGCCATGAATAAAGAATGGTACCAACACATCCCCGAGAGCAACTTCTCCCAACCATCCAGGAACAGTTTGGTGACAAACAATGCCTTTTCCAGCATGATGGAGCACCTTGCCATAAGACAAAAGTGATAACTAAGTGGCTCGGGGAACAAAACATCAATATTTTGGGCCCATGGCCAGGAAACTCCCCAGACCTTAATCCCATTGAGAACTTGTGGTCAATCCTCAAGAGGCGGGTGGACAAACAAAAACCCACAAATTCTGACAAACTCCAAGCATTGATTATGCAAGAATGGCCTACCATCAATGGCCAAGAAGTTAATTGACAGCATGCCAGGGCAGATTGCAGAGGTCTTGAAAAAGAAGGGTCAACACTGCAAATATTAACTCTTTGCATCAACTTCATATTAATTGTCAATAAACACATGACACTTATGAAATGCTTGTAATTATACTTCAGTATTTCATAGTAACATCTGACAAAAATATCTAAAGACACTGAAGCAGCAAACTTTGTGAATATTAATATTTGTGTCATTCTCAAAACATTTGGCCACGACTGTAGACAAATACTGGACAGTAAGGCTCTGTAGTGTTGTCATGGTCTATTGTTGCTCTGTAATATCAAAACCAATGCTTGCCAAGCTAAACTAAAACTTTATTCTCATTTATCTTTCATCTCCCTGATGTAGCTCCTGGTGTAGCTTCCCCAGGCTGATGGTTTAATGTGTCCGTACAGTACATTGGGGTTTTCTTGCTACTGTCAGCTCAGATGTAAGAAAAACTCAATCACAATGCATAAAACATCTAATAAACCCTACATTTATTGAAGACATTTTTTATGTTTGAATTAAACTATGATGATGACGAAACAACAGTTTCACTCATACCCTTGGTAGAGGAGAAAGTTTGGAAGTAAAAGCTTAGTTGGCAAGTCTACAAGTTGATGCAATGGTTCTTGTCATTTCAGGTCATAACTAACACTTTGATGATTGGGGGATGGAATGTGGGGTGAGTGTGGTACCAGCAGAGACAAGGTTGTGCCTGAACTGTCCCTTATCTTTAACTCTAACAGACATTGAGGAAACGGGCGAGAAGGCAGGCTGTCAGACCTGGAAATTGATTTGATTAGTTTTACTGTCACAGTTAGGGGTTTTTCAATCTCTCCCTGAGAAGAAAACTGCTCTGGACACTCTGCACCCTGTTGGGAGGCTGACTACCATTTGCCATAGTAGAAAGGTTCTCTTGCATCAATACACTCAACCTGCAAAGTTCAAAGGCACTATAACTAAGGCAATGTGTCTTACATCTTTAGATCAAACACTGCTCACATACAGCTCTGCTTCTTATTGAACTAGAGAATGCCTCTCCCATGATACCATTCACCTAGCTGCTAGTCTGTTTACCAAGAAACAAAACAGGCTACTGATTTATTTGTTTAGATCCCCAATTAGCCGTTACTAATGCAACAGCTAGGCTACTCTTTCTGTAATTCGACACATCGAACACGAGTTTAGAATGATTATTCCTGCCACCGGTCAAAGCTCTATAAACAAAGCAGCTCACAGCTACACACAATGAAATACCATTTTCTCTGTTCAATTCAACTTTGAAGTAGACTTCTCTGATGCGATTCTGGAGACAAAAAAAACACACACAAAAAAAAAAACACTGAACCGGATTCTTCTGGGAGTCCTAACTCACACAGATAACTCCTCCTCTCCATAGATAACTGGAGTATACATCACTCATCTCACATGGGAGTGAGACAATTTGCCCAGCTGTGTTCTACTAGTGGGAGCTTCCTGACAGGAGGGGACAGATGGTACTGATGTTGAAGGATGTTTTATTTGAGACTTGACATTCTCAAATTCCTTCATATGAACATTGACCAGGGGAGTTTAGCTAGAGGTCATACCCAATGTGATTTGTCATATCAAACACTAGATGGGTTATAAGAATGATTATTTCTGCCTTTAGTCAAAGCTATATAGACGAAGCAGCACACTGCTATAATTACACCTTTATGTCAACAAGGAACACAGACTGAGACCAAGGTCTCTTTTACAGCTGGGCCCTGCGTATACATGGTTACACATACAGTTTAGGCACAATGATTAAGAAACTACACAAGACAAACAAAACGATCACAGATAATACAATTTTTTAAAAATGTTTAAATACAGCAACATATTTAATTTACACACATGTTATTCCCCTAACAGCACAAGAACTTGCATTACCCGAAACAGTTGCAAGCCATACAAAAATAAAAATCCTCCAATAAATATTTAAAATGGGCAACAGAGGGACAAGAGTCTCAAGTTTAAGTTTAGTCTGCAGGCTATTCCATAGGCAAGGAACGTAACAGGAAAAGGCAGCCATACCCAACTCTGTGGAAGTCGCATGGGCCTCAAGATGAGTGATGATAAATAAGAATGTAGCTTATTCAGAAGTGCTTTATAGACAAACACGAGAGCATGTTGTTCTCGTCTCATGGACAGCGAAGTCCAACCCACATTATGATATTAAACACAGTGATGAGTTCTGTAGCTAACACACGTAATAAACCTAATTGAACAATGATAAGTAGCATCCAGCTATTTAAGTGTTGATGCCGTAGCATGCATGTAAATAATATTCCCATAATCTATAACAGACATAAAAGTAGCTTGCACAATTTGTCTTCTATTTGTAGAGGACAAGCATGTCCTGTTTCTATAGAGGAAGCCTAGCTTGATTTTTAGCCGTTTACAAAGTTCGTCAATATGCATTTTAAAAGGCTGTTTATCATCCAACCATATCCCTAAATATTTATATGCAGAGACCTGATTAATTCAAGAACCATCTAAGCTCGTAAGTGCAAGTGTATTTTCAAACAACTTTTTGAACCTATTAAAAATCATAAAATGTGTTTTCGTTGCATTTAAAACAAGTTTCAGCTGTATAAAAGACCCTTGTAATATCTTAAAATCTGTCTCCAATAGTGATAATGCTTGGTCAGCCGTTGAAACGATAGAGTACATGACAGTGTCATCAGCATATAAATGAATTTGGACACTTTTTTATCTCATCACCGATATTGTTTATGTAGAGTGAACAGTAACGGACCAAAGTATAGAACCTTGTGGGACCCCTTTAACCAACTCCAATGGCTCTGACTGGATTCAGTCGACTCTAACAGCCTGACTTCTATCCTTTAGACAGTCATGAAACCAACGACAGGCATCCAGTCCCAGTCCTATTGACGACAGCTTACCCAAAAGTATCGCATGGTCTACAGTGTCAAAAGCTTTAGATAAATCTATGAACAAGGCGGCACAGTACTTTCTATTATCTAGGGCATTAGTAATATAATTTACAACACGTACAGTGGCCATAATAGTACTGTGTTTAGGTCTAAAGCCAGATTGATTACTAGAAAGAGTATTGTTAACAGTTAAAAAAGATTGTAGTTGCCTATTCACCAGTGACTCTAGAATTTTAGCCAAACAGGAGAGCTTAGAGATGGGCCGATAATTATCCAACTCACTACCATCACCTCCCTTCAGGAGTGGTAAAACAAAAGTGTTTTCCCAAGATTTAGGAATCTTTCCTACGACTGATGTTTGATTAAAAATATACGTCACAACACCAGCAATAATAGGTTCCGCAGAAACAATAGACCGGTCAGGATCATGTTGGCCATTTTTTCTTTCAAAATGAAAACCAGCAGAAATAAAATGCTTATTAAAAACATCACAAATTTCAGTTCGGTCACTGATGATCCCAGATTCCGATGTAATTTGCTTCAGCAGGGAAGTCAAGGAGTTTCCTGGTTTAAGTGAGTTAACAGTTTTCCAGAATTTAGAGGGATCACCAGCAGACTCTGTCAGAGCATCAAGAAAATACCTAGATGTTGCCTTTTTTATTCCTCCAGTCCATTTATTTCTCAATTGCCTAAAAAGCAGCCAATCAGCTGTTTCACCAGTTTTCCTTGCCAAGGCCCATGCTTGATTCTTTTGCAGAAAAAGCATTTTCAAATCACAGGAGAACCAAGGATTAGTTAGATTTTTTTACCCTAAGTCGCTTTAATGGGGTGTGTTTTTCAGCCATGAAGGTAAAAATGTATGAAAAGAAAGAGAACGTTAAAACTGGATCCATTATGCAGTTTACGGATAAAAGCTCTAAATAATAAAGGTCATGGATAAAGGCTTGCTCTGAGAAGTGTTTATAGTTTCTCTTTCGAATTATATGGGGGTCAGGGTTTTTTAGCCTAGTATCTCTGATACATGCAATAGGGCAGTGGTCACTGATGTCATTAGCAAATAACCCACTAGCTATATATTTGTGAGGTGTATTAATTTAGATTTTTATCATCTTTTAGAGTTCAACTTCAAAGGAGACTTATCAGTCAAATATATTTGATAAAGTCCTTTTTACATCAGCAGTTGTCACAAAGTGCTTATACCGTCACGCAGACAAAAAATCCCATAGAGCAAGCAATTCAGATTTGGAAGCACACTGGCTAGGAAAAACTCCCTGGAAAATGGAGGAACCTAGGAAGAGAGGAACCAGGTACCGAGGTGTGGCCAGTCCTCTTCTGGCTGTGCCGCGTGGAGATTGTAAGAGTACATGGCCATTAAGACCAGATCGTTCTTCAAGACATTCAAATGTTCATAGATGACCAGCAGGGTCAAATAACCACAGTGGTTATAGATGGTGCAACAGTTCAACACCTCAGGAGGAAATGTGAGTTGGCTTTTCAAAGCTGAGCATTCAGAAGTCGAGACAGCAGGTGCGAGAGAGAGCGAGAGATGTGATATTCTGATATGGGAGGCAGCAGGGCACTATCCAGTAAATTAAAAACAGAACCGGCTTCTCCTGGAAGTCCTAACCAATGAGATATATATATATATATATTTACTGTGTGTGTATACACACACACACACGATGACTGATAGGGGGGTGCTGTGTTGAAGCCACCATACCTGCATCTTGGCACTCCCCCACCGTTGTAAAAAAACATTTTGGAAGCTATATAAATGTTATTTGTTTTTTCCACATGTTTTTCTATTAGACACGTTTATGCATACTTTTAAAATTATATTATGTGAACTAAACATAAAAAATTTAAGAAATCCTTAAAATAAAATGTTTATATTATTAATGTTACTGTCCACACAAAAACAACAAAGATACCTAAATACATGTAATTTTGTCCTTAAAACATTTAATTGAAATACTAAGGGTGGCAGGTAGCCTAGCGGTTAGAGTGTTGGGCCAGTAACCAAAAGTTTGCTAGTTTGAATCCCTGAGCTGACTAGGTGAAAAATCTGTTGATCTGCCCTTGAGCAAGGCACTTAACCCTAATTGCTTCAGGGTCACCATCAATAATGGCTAATCCCATGCTGTGACCTCACAGAGGGTGTCTCAGGGTGTGTGGGATATGCAAAAAAAAATCAACTTCACACCACACACTTGAACAGGTTACACACTTGTACATTTGTGAAACAGGACAAATACAAGCACTCCCTACTTGACCTTTGAATTCCATTCATTCCTATGAGGGAGTGTCAACCTGTGGCTTTAAACCCAGCATGATCAATCCAGGGTTTATATACATAATTTGTCCTAACTCATACAGATAACTCCTCATCTCAGTGCAAAATAAACTCTCACTATGTGGTGTGATATGATGGGTTCAGCAGGGGTTCACCCACACAGTCCACTGAGTCCAGGGGATACTGAGAGTAGAACATCTGCAATAACACCTTGCCATTTACAATCTTCACTGCTTTATGTCAACAGCACTGCTTTATGTCAACAGCAAGCATAGCACCTCTACAGCTTCATGCCACAGCACGACTCTCCCGAGCAATTTCCCCAAGCCTCTTGGCGCTCGCTGTTTATGAGTTTCCGAGTTCTCCTAGCAAAACAAAGATTACACCCCATTCCCACCTTTCACAGTTGATTTAAGGTGAGTGACGGTTCATGACTACAGATCTGTTTATTTATCCCTCCAAGACTCAAGTTTCACCAAAGCAAGGTGTTACAGAATACATCATCTCAAGTGTTGTTTTGTTGTCGGTAATTAGCTCTTCTATTGCCCTGTTCAAAAATACAGTAAAATTGCATACTTTATTGCTCAAGACATACTTTACTGTTTCTACAACTTTCTCTGTAGAAAGAGTGAAACTCAGAAAGGACACGGCTTCATCAAACCATTCAATTGGTTTTGGATTTAGGGGTAAGAGCTGGCTAACTGGGTGCTGTGACAAGACAGGCAGCCAGGAGGAGTGCAGAACTCTCTCCTCTCCTCCTCTTTTGGTAAGCAGTGAGAACAGACAGCTGGGCTTGGAAAGCATCGCATATAAACACGGCCCAATCCCTTTGAACAATCAAATATTCAACGCACCATTTCCAGTTCAAACTGCTGGCCGCAGGCTAGACACGAGGGTAAACATTCACTGGACCATATCTACAGGCACATTTGCGTTTTTATAGATGCCTTGATATAATATAAATAGAAACCTTTTAAGACACACCGACTGGAAGCAAGCCAAGAAACTCGCTTTTCTTTGTCGGACTCATATGGACCTCCTTCAATAAGAAGAGCACTTTGAAGCATTACTTACAGATAAATCAGTTTTGGTTCAGAGCACGGCTACGAGGAGAACATTAGGCTCAATCCACTAAGAGCATCAACTGAGCACAGGGAGAATTTACATACAGTACAGTCTGACTCAGTGGTTGCAGCAGCTTATCCAATAGACTTCTGGACCCTAACTTCTACACTGTAAAGAAGAGTAATTGATAACACAACACCAGTCTACAGCAATAACGTTCAACTGTATCGTTAATGCAGAAAATGAAGTCGCTACTAGAGCAGATAAGATCATTCAGCAGGCAATATATAGCAAATAACCACTGGAAATGCTAACACAAAACACTCAAGTATAGAAACAACCAGATAAAAATACCTAATAGACAACAACTTGCAAACAGAGATAGAACAGCCATGAGAAATCTATAGATTTCACAGTTACAGCAACTTATTAGACAACAGTCCCTTGGCTTACATGTTCAAGTTTTTTCTCTTTCCTGCGGAGCCAGATGCCCGCAGAGTAATCCTGCTGCTGGACGGTTCTGTAGATGGTATTAGCGGGGACCACTGGGGGACCACCCCCTTTCAGCTGGAGCTCCATAAAGTCCCCTGACAGCAGCTTGGCTCATGGCAGGTTGGGCTGGAGAAGCCCTCTGTTCAGCCCCCTGGAGTGGGGCTCCACCCTAGCTGTATGACTCATTGATCCCATGTGTTGTGTTGCTGATGCAGCGTGACGGAAGAAGAAGAGACCCCCGTCAGGATCAGACCCCAGTAGAGTCAGCAACACTGCCGTCGGTGCTGGCCAACCTGGTCTCAGAGCATTTAGTATTATTCTGTATGTAAATCTGACACTCCATTTAGTATGATATGTTACGTTTGGTGTATATATATATATATATATATATATATATATATATATATATATATATTCATTTGTGGATGTCCATCACCTGTTTTGTATGATATTACGTATTACAATTAGTATTATATGTTACGAATCTGCAAAACGTTCAATATGTTACACATTTCCAAACGTTCAATATGTTACAAATTCACAAAACGTATGATATGTTATGGATTCTAGTTAGGTGGCTACTGTTAGGTAGCTGGCTAACATTAGCTAGGCTAGGGGTTAGGGTTAAGTTAGTTTTAAGTTTAGGAGTTAGGTTAAAGGTTTAAGGTTAGGGAAGGGTTAGCTAACATGCTAAGTTTTTTCAAAGTAGCTAAAATGTATAGTTGAAAAACTGCTGATTAGCTAAAATGCTAAAGTTGTCCGTGATAAGATTTGAACTCTCAACCTTTGGGTTGCTAGACGTTTGCGTTATACACCTTCCCATCCACTCTATTTTTGTTTTTGCCTTAAGTAACCATCTGGTTTATGTAACCATACTGTATCATACTAATTTGAGTGACCCGGATTTACGTTTACTATGCTACGCCTAGTCTATGAGACTAGGCTTTACTGGCAGAGGTAGGAGGCTCTCTCTCTCCATCTCCCCCTCATGTCTGTTTCTCGGTCTTTCTATTTCTCTCCACCACTCTCCTCTCTGTCTTTACCTCCACAACTCTCCATCTCAAGCAGGGATATCCTTGATCATCAGAGGGAGCCTTCACAGACACACAAAGATATACACACGCATACATAAATGGCAGAATGCCCGCACACACACACACACACACCAATATGTATGATCCGCAGTTACCTCTGCTCACCTCCGCCCATCACAAGTCAAACAGGCAACAGAGCTTGAAGTCTAATTACCTCAACCTCTTTTTCCAGAGGAACAGTCAGAGCTCCTTAATTAGGACTCATTGTAGCATGAAAGTCTGCCTTCAAATAAAATCAAATTAAAGATTTGCAGGTGTTAAAGCAGGTGCAGAGAAATGCTTATGTTACCAGCTCCAACAGGGCAGTAGAATGTCTCGCATATACAATTCAAATACACAAATAATCAAAAACCTAAACAGAAATAACAATCAAGAGTAGATACAGGGTGAGAATGTGTCAGAATCCAGAATATACAGTAAATACGTGGTATGTATAGATAGTATATACTTAGGACGAATAATTATAACTTCCTGGAATAACTTCCTGATGAATAGAGATAACACTGGACTATTTTCACCTACACTACCCTTTCATTTGTTGGGACTCACAGTAGGTGAATAATTCAGCTGGACTTTCACCATTGTTATAGTTTCGGTAGGTGTCACATAGTTTGGAGATATTACTTAGCACAAAAGACATAGGAGACATAGGAGATCACTCAACCAGCCCATTAATGACAGTGTCTAGCTGCTTTACTTTTAGTAGCAATTGTTCATAAAGGCTTGGATCATCCACATGTGCTAAAATTGAGCAATGAGTTTGGAGATATAGATTGAGCTCTCCCAAATGCACAGAACTATAACGCTACATGTACGTTAAAGGATCGATTGAGGTGTATCATTTTATTTAGGATCAATAGCAAATGTCTGATTCTTAATTACCCGATTATCTTAACCTTTCAGACAACCATTTACATTATCACTATGAAGTTTCCCACGTTACTCTATCAATATCTGCACTGCATTATTCTATTTAACTAGGCTAGTCCGTTAAGAACAAATTCTTATTTACAATGACGGCCTACTCCGGCCAACCCTCCCTTAACCCGGACGACGCTGGGACAATTGTGCGCCACCTTATGGTACTCCCGATCACAGCTGGTTGTGATACAGCCCGGGATCAAACCCGGGTCTGTAGTCACGGCTCTAGCACTGGGATGCAGTGCCTTAGACCACTACGCCACTCGGTCCAAAAGAACAACATCAAATGAAGCTGAGTCATGTTTGTATCTTTGCAAGGAGAGGCAGGTGTTGTGCCCTCCTGGTTCTTGTTAAAGGTTGCCGTCAATCCCATTATATTCCAATCACATTCTCTACCATAAGAGCCTATCAGAGAAGCATCAGGAGTCCATCCAGCATACTGAACTCTGGCCAACATTATAACTACCACTGGGCCCACCTTCTGGCTCTGGTTCAGAGACTAAAATACAATTGATCTTGATCTGAAGTTAGCCTAGAATAAGAAGATAGCTAAACTGTAAAACAAATTCTGTTGTTTTTACAGTAATGTACTGGCAGCCAGTAACATGTAAATTACTATTTAAAAAAAAGGTACAGTATGATACCATAAATACTGTTAAACCAAAGTTTATTTGGAATATATGGTAACATACTGTACTTTTTTACAATCATTTGCAGATAACTATCTGCCAGAAAAGTGCCTGTATAAACAGCAGGATTGTTTTACAGTGTAAACTACACATACTTAAACTATAATTTAAAATAATTGGGATCACTGCAATTTTACTTCATGGCAATTAATTATCAAACTAATGTCGGCATATGAGACATTTTTTACTTGCTTCCAAAGTTGTTTTCCCCCTGCACACATAAAGGAGAATGTGTGGGATATGATATTAAAAATAGTTTGCAAATTAGGACATTATGTGGATGCCATAACCAGCGGCGGCAGATTAGGTTGCACCTTGTCCAATTTTACCCAGCGATATTTAAACGAGCCATGAAATGACTTAGTAAACACGTCAACGGGAGCTACGGTAAACAAATATAGCCTCGTATGGTTTACAAAAATACGTCTTTAAAATCCACCAATGAATAATGCCACTGGATTTAAATAAAAGGTTAAATATATAAATACGGTATATATTTGTTTATTGAACAGAAATGCATACTGTGCCGCTTTAAATGACATTACAACTTCAAAGTCTTAAAATATAGATAAATATGCTGCGCTTCAATTGAATACTTTCTCAGCATCAAAGGATTAGGCACAACAAAGTCTAACAAAAAGTATTATCAACTGACACCATGAAAAAAAGCCTTAAAGGCCCTTTGAGCCGTGTACTTGCAGGTTGCAGCCAAACAGACAATATATTATTAATTAAACCAGCTTTAACTAATGCAGTCCATCCTGATAGAAGCAAGAAAATCAGCGAGCGCAAGTATCTATCTAAAGCTGCTATGGGTGATAAGGTAAAACGGTGATTCGTAGGTTGAATACCGTTCTGCTAAATCCAGAGGTTAGACTGCTATTGTGTTGTATTGTCTTTCGTAGTGCGTATTAATCCCCCACCATCATATTCTGCGAACATTCAGTACTTATTGTTTTTCATTCCCATTTCATATAAAACATATGGCATTTTGTCCCCAGTCCCTGGAATTGGGACCGATAATTAATTGCCTTTGTGACAATCTCTGTACTAACCGGATTCATTATTATTCACTGTGCATGAAATTGAGGATAAACTTTGGTCATTCGTTGGGTCTTTCGACTGCTTCAAATTGAATGTGTAGAACACACCATTATATTGTTCGGGCTAAGAAAAACTTGACCTGCAGTGATTTAATTAAGCAATGTCATATGCATAGCCTCCAATGATTACTCAGCACATGCCTCAGCCAACATCGATATCCCCAAAAACATTCCAAAACATGATCAAAAGGACCTTACCTCCATCTCTCCTCTGCGTCTTCTCTCTCTAGCCAAGGCATTGCAGCTTTTTTATCAACTACCAGTCTTTTTGTTTTGGGATGAATTAGTTGATAAACATTGTGTCACATATCTGGCTAACCCTGAATTAAACAAGGTTCATTGTTATTGTGCTTTGCAGGCTGGCAGAAATGTTTAACTGCCTCTTGTCCTCTAAGGATAATAGGGAGAGAGTTAAGTTTTATAGTAAATTGGATTGATGTCAAGGTTGTCTTTTCCATGGCATTGGAAGTGAATACACCTTTTTGTTTGCTACCATTTTGGGGGTTTGCTTTTGAGGGATGGTCAGACATTTACTCATGCCCCTTTGAGGCTTCACATACTTTAGTTTCCCATTCTATGCACTTAAGTGTCCTCCGTGGATTTGGCGCGAGTGTTGGAAGATGACAGTTTGGGTTTAGCACAATGAATAATGAATGTGATTCAGTGTTGGAGTGAGTTTTCTGTGCTTCTCCCTCCTATAGTCCACTGGGCCCTGGGATGTAGGCTACAGCATGCCTTTAATGTCCACTGGGGATATACTGTTCAGCTTTGACTATCTAGGAAATAAAACTAAAGCTTCTGATACTTAATTAACTGGGTTCCTCTTAGACACCCTGTGCCAAAAGAGTGAAATTATTATTGTACTTACCCTGTCTTGAAGTATGTCATGGTCCTACATTTTGGACATGGTCACCTTGGCAACACCACCCACACACCACATTTTCCTTTGAAGAGAAATACAATAGAAAATGTCTGTCAGTGTCAAAAGATACTCATAGCGTGTACTCTTGTGTTGCCTGAGATTCGTATATCTATGCAACGTTCCAACTTCTATCCTACAGTAGCCTATATGGTTCCATGGCAGTACTGTGCTGGTGATTAAGATGGCCAATTACTGTATGTGTTTTAATAGGGCATGTCTCAGGTGCCAAGTAAAGTTTTCACAGAACCTCTAATGAGAGCTGCTGAGACCCAGGGGACAGCTTGAATCAGGCCATAATACAGACTGCATAGCTGTCACAGAGCATACCACGAAGTGTGTGTAGGAATGCTCTCCTTTTCATGCTAGCGGCTCAGTTTAATCACTGCAAAAACTGTCCCTGGGCTGAGTCAATTAGTTGATTGGGCTTTTCCTCTGCTCGATGAGATAGGCTAATAATAATAAGCAAAAATGTGTATAAGTAGAGGAAGCAGGTTTGGTACACAATAGGCCTCCTACTGTTTTGTTCTTACCCCCAGGCTAACACTGTCCCTGGGCTAGCTTAGCCTGTGTTCACACAAGCAGGGCTAACTGAAACCAACTGTCACTTTCCTGGAGTAGAATGTTCAAATTAGGTAACATCTAAATGGCTAGCCCCAAAAAGTTGGTGCTAACCCTGCTCCAGAACAGGCCAGCTATCCCTGGACTAAGGTTGGTGCTAGCCCAGTTTAGAATGTGTAAGTATGAACACCTTCTTAGTCCCGACCTAAAAGCTCCCGTAGCCCAGTGCTAAAGAGGCTCTTAGTGTGAACACAGCTTATGTTATACCTTTGCAATCAGGGTTTTGTGTTTTTCATGTTCAGGTCACATGGTCAGCAGCAGCTCCTGGCTTTCTAAATAATCACTGTATGTTGTGCATGGCTACCTATTGGATCTCCTGTCTTTTGTGGCCACCTAGTGGATGTTTGTGTTACTCAAAAGCTCAGCACTGAAGAAGCTGGTTTTGAATTCTGTCAGTTGTTCTTGAAATATATTCACAGTACAATATTTTAGAAAAAAGTTTAATTTCAGAATAACCTGCAGTGGATTATAAATCCTAGACTGGTCATGCAAACATCCATGCTATATCAAAGGGCCACACCTAATATACATACAGTTTAATATATTATCTGATTCTATTCATCCAAATTCATTTGCCATCAAATGAGAAAGTCATCTCATCATTTATTACATAATGGCTTTACAAATATTAACTGTAATCATCAATAAACAATTCTTTAATATGGAAAATACTACATGTACAAGATGGTTATCAAAACCGTTTTATATTATTAAACAAACATGTTCAATAATATTACTCATTTGAAATAGAAGGCTTACCATGAAGGACACACTCTAACATTCATCAAACATTTCATTGAGCCCCAACCAGACATTTCCACACGGTCGTCTCCTCAAAATGGCTGATTGCAGTTTCCTTTTTAAAGGGACAGCAGGTACTTGAAATAATCCTATCAGGTACTTCTCCATAGTGATAGACATCTAAAAGGTCCCACCTGTTGCATTCTAATGGTGCGTACATAACCAAGTGGGAATTACCAGTGAAGTAGTAAATATCATTGAGAAAAACTAATGGCCAACAAGCTATAAACTAAAAGTATCATGCTTGTAAACAGATTATCCTGTTCAAAAACCATATTAGTATTTATACATAATATAAATATACATTATAATGATACATTAATTATAAATACTGTTTTTTTGCATTTAACTGCAGAAAATACTGTAGTCAACTGGGTGGGGGATCCTATAGGTTAAGCAAAGATCACATAATTTCATCCAGCTCATCAGGATGGATAAGCCAATTCATTATACTCCTGAGCAAACATTCCATAACTGCAATGGCAGTAAATTATCAACCTCGGCTTTATACCTGTTCTGACAACACACTCCAGGTGGCAGTATGCACCTTTTCAGTTTATTTACCAGCTAATAGAAGTACAGTAGAAAAATAAGAAATTGACTACTTTAAAATGGAGGGAGCCCTCAATGGCGCTGCTCATGCTGTCATAGAAGGACCCTCTATCCACTTCTATGGATTATACAATTACAAACAGGATGTCTCCAACAATTTAATATTGCATTAGTGCATTTTAATATGTTTATATTGCCATCTTTATCTCTCTTGCTCTCTGTCTCTCTCTGTCTTTCTCTGTCTCTCAGTATCGCATGCACTCATGCACATACGTACACACACACACACTTCCCTCTCTTGTACGCTTGTGTGACTGGATAAATGGACAAAATCACAGAATCAGGATCCCCTACAATGGGAAGATTATACACTGGGCTACACTAGGTTAATTTCAAGGGCTTCTCTAATATAATATAAATATTATATGAGACTTTGTGTGGAGGTACAGAGAATTTGTGTAGAACCGGCACTTAATGGATATTATTTATCTGTTGTATAGAGTACGATAACCACACTCAATTTCATAGAATGAAATGTTTGATAGTACAGTATGGTAGACATCTTCATCCAAGAATTTTGAACTTTTCCTTATCGTGTCCCTATTGATTGATTCTGACGCAACAACTAAATATTAAATTGTGCTGTCACAAGAAAAATAATATGCTATTGGAAAAAATATCCATTCCACCCATTCTATCATAATTTGACTCACCCAAAAGAAAAAAGAAAATAAAAAATAACCTAGATATTAGCGTGCCATGTCTTTGGTGTGAGAAAATTGGATTTGGGCTTTGTCAAGGATCATTAGGCTCCAATCAGTGCCGAGGCTCCTATCTACGAGACTAAGTTATGTCCTTATTACACTGTCTCTCAAACAGGCAAACACTGAAGCAAAAAACAACTGGCCCTGGAGCCGACCGTCTTATTACTCACATGGACAAGTCCTGCCCTCTGAGCTCCAGTTCTATTTAATCAAATGATCATCTGGTTGGCGATTGTGGTCTTTTGTGTTATTGCAACCATAACCAAGGTCATACTGGAATGGTCATTCATTCATTCATTCATTTTTAAATGTATCATATATTTCATAGGGTGTGTGATCATATTTAATGCACAGTAGTACTGGTAGATATAATACATGACAATTTATCAATTTCAGCTTTGTATAGTATATATACCATAAGAACCGTATCCATAGACAGGGCTTTCAACAAAACAAATATACTATGTGCACATTTCTCTATACCCTAATCTGTACTAACCTAAAGCAACAATCACATAGAAATCAACCCCTTATAATGAAAAATAGAATATGGACATATTGCAAAAGCATTAACCTGACACGAAAACAATATGATGTTTGGACTGAACAGAGCAGTGGAAGCTGCAGAGGGGAGGACAGCCTCCACAGCCTCCACTGATACAGACCTTGTTGAAAACCCTGTCTATGGATACAGTTCTTATGGTATAATGACTACACAGAGCTGAAATTGACAAATGTTCATGTATTATATCTACCAGTACTACTGTGCATTAACCTAAGGAACCTGGGACTAAACACCTCCCTCTGCAACTGGATCCTGAACTTCCTGATGGGCCGCCCCCAGGTGGTGAGGGTAGGTAGCAACACACTTTCCACGCTGATCCTCAACACTGGAGCTCCCCAGGGATGTGTGCTCAGTCCCCTCCACTACTCCCTGTTCACCCACAACTGCATGGCCAGGCACGACTCCAACACCATCATTAAGTTTGCAGACGACACAACAGTGGTAGGCCTGATCACCAACAACGACGAGACAGCCTATAGGGAGGAGGTCAGAGACCTGGCGGGGTGGTGCCAGAATAACAACCTATCCCTCAACGTAACCAAGACTAAGGAGATGATTGTGGACTACAGGAAAAGGAGCACTGAGCACATCCCCATTCTCATCGACGGGGCTGTAGTGGAGCAGGTTGAGAGATTCCTTGGTGTCCACATCAACAACAAACTAGAATGGTCCAAACACACCAAGACAGTTGTGAAGAGGGCACGACAAAGCCTATTCCCACTCAGGAAACGAAAAAGATTTGGCATGGGTCCTGAGATCCTTAAAAGGTTCTACAGCTGCAACATCGAGAGCATCCTGACTAGTTGCATCACTGCCTGGTACAGCAATTGCTCGGCCTCTGACCGCAAGGCACTTCAGAGGGTAGTGTGTACGGCCCAGTACATCACTGGGGCAAAGCTGCCTGCCATCCAGGACCTCTACACCAGGCGGTGTCAGAGGAAGGCCATGAAAATTGTCAAAGACCACAGCCACCCCAGTCATAGACTGTTCTTTCTATTCCAGCATGACAAACGGTACCAGACTGCCAAGTCTAGGACAAAAAGGCTTCTCAACAGTTTTTACCCCCAAGCCATAAGACTCCTGAACAAGTAACCAAATGGTTACCCGGACTATTTGTATTGTGTTCCCCCCCCACCCCTCTTTTATGCTGCTGCTACTCTCTGTTTATCATATATGCATAGTCACTTTAACTATACATTCATGTACATATTACCTCAATTGGCCTGACCAACCAGTGCTCCCGCACATTGGCTAACCGGGCTATCTGCATTGTGTCCCACCCACCACCCGCCAACCCCCTCTTTTACGCTACTGCTACTCTCTGTTTATCATATATGCATAGTCACTTTAACTATACCCACATGTACATACTACCTCAATAAGCTTGACTAACCGGTGTCTGTATATAGCCTTGCTACTGTTATTTTCAAATGTCTTTTTACTGTTGTTTTATTTCTTTACTTACCTACACACACACACACACACATATACCTTTTTTTTCTTCGCACTATTGGTTAGAACCTGTAAGTAAGCATTTCACTGTAAGGTCTACCTACACCTGTTGTATTCGGCTCACGTGACAAATAAACTTTGATTTGATCACAGAAAGAGGCTGAGAGAGTGGGAGAGAGAGAGAGAGAGAGACAAATGTATGACCATATTAGAGACACATATTTCCCTCAGATTACACAGACCCCAAAATCCAATTTTGATCAACTCTATTGGGTGAAATACCACAGTGTGCCATCACAGCAGCAATATTTGTGACCTGTTGCCACCAGAAAAGGGCAACCAGTGAAGAACAAACACCATTGTAAATACAACCCATAGTTATTTATTTTCCCTTTTGGACTTTAACTATTTGCACATCAATACAACACTGTATATAGCCATAATATGACATTTTAAATGTCTCTATTCCTTTGGAATGTTTGTGAGTGTAATGTTTGTTGTTGATTTTTTATTTCACTTGAGTAATCTATTTTACTTGGTTTGGCAATGTAAACAAATGTTTCCCATGCTAAGAAAGCCCATTGGGGGAGAGAGAAACAGAGCGAGAGAGAGACCTGATTTTAAACCCATATACTGCAGGGAAAGTGTCTGATCCTGGTGGTCATACAGTACGTGATTGAAGATGGGGTCATCTGCGTGAGTTCTCATTCTGACGTAACAAGATGGATGATCCTGTCAGTGCTTTAGCCCAGCCCAGCCTCAGACCTCCCTGTTTAGACGCACTGCAAATTGAAGGCAGGACAGATGGCAGCGTTTCATAAACCCTGTCTGGCACAAGCCGCTCAGAGGATATGAAATCACATTCCCATCCTCACAGATGACCCTCATGGCTGGCTCACTGATACTGTATAACAGGATTTGTCTGAAATGGGCTTGGCAACGTGCAATATCTTGTCAGAGTGTGACCTATAGATTTGGTTTTGCCCTCTGCCCTCAATCACTAGGGCTGAATCATTCTCTTTTGGATTGACAGTACAATGTGATTGGTAGGATGGACGACTTGCAGTGACAGTTTGTGGATGCATGAGGGAGCCAATGAGCATGCAAACAGACTGTCATAACACTGCTGATCTGGCTATGGTATGGTCAGATAGCAGAGCTGATGATCTTACTAGAGTTGTTCTGTTCATCATATGAGGATCTTATCTAGGCCCACTTGCAATTTTTAGCATGTAAATCTTGATGGGGCAAACTCCCCAAAACATTTTTAGATGCATGCCAGCAAAGCCACTCCACAACACAACACTAAACAATACATGAATTGCACTATAACTGTGACAAACGGTGTCCACAAACTGTTAGGGCCTACATAAAGCTGTCCCAACAGCAGAGCTTTCTTATCAGCACAATGGAGTGAATCCTTAACACAGCTACATCTGGATATCAGCGGAGCCTTCTCTGGCAGAGAAACAGATCATTCAGCCTCATTTACTGCCTTTAAAAAAACATGGCTGATATGGCTGACTTGCTTAAATAATTGTGGTTTATACGGACATTTGAGATGTACAAACTATGGCATAAGGGAATGATGAGCGGATAAGAGGCCGTCCGTAATAACGTTTAAGACATTAATGAGCGAGCTATGATAGATGTAGTCAATATAACTATTTGTTCAGCACTTTTGAAATGTACAGCGGCAGTATTCAGAACATAGGCCGTTCTTACAGTATTCTCCCCAAGTCAGAACCCTAGGATAAATAAAGGGGGCATATAAGCAGACAATGAAATATCTTATAATATCTTACAAGTCAGAACAGTATATTAAGTTATGAGGGGGAAGGGGACCAAATGATTAGGGTGAGGCACATGGGCTACTAACAGCAGTATTACTACACAACATACACTTAGTATTACTTTCTTAGCTACAGTATACATACAGTGCCTTGCGAAAGTATTCGGCCCCCTTGAACTTTGCAACCTTTTGCCACATTTCAGGCTTCAAACATAAAGATACAAAACTGTATTTTTTTGTGAAGAATCAACAACAAGTGGGACACAATCATGAAGTGGAACAACATTTATTGGATATTTCAAACTTTTTTAACAAATCAAAAACTGAAAAATTGGGCGTGCAAAATTATTCAGCCCCTTTACTTTCAGTGCAGCAAACTCTCTCCAGAAGTTCAGTGAGGATCTCTGAATGATCCAATGTTGACCTAAATGACTAATGATGATAAATACAATCCACCTGTGTGTAATCAAGTCTCTGTATAAATGCACCTGCACTGTGATAGTCTCAGAGGTCCGTTAAAAGCGCAGAGAGCATCATGAAGAACAAGGAACACACCAGGCAGGTCCGAGATACTGCTGTGAAGAAGTTTAAAGCCGGATTTGGATACAAAAAGATTTCCCAAGCTTTAAACATCCCAAGGAGCACTGTGCAAGCGATAATATTGAAATGGAAGGAGTATCAGACCACTTCAAATCTACCAAGACCTGGCCGTCCCTCTAAACTTTCAGCTCATACAAGGAGAAGACTGATCAGAGATGCAGCCAAGAGGCCCGTGATCACTCTGGATGAACTGCAGAGATCTACAGCTGAGGTGGGAGACTCTGTCCATAGGACAACAATCAGTCGTATATTGCACAAATCTGGCCTTTATGGAAGAGTGGCAAGAAGAAAGCCATTTCTTAAAGATATCCATAAAAAGTGTCGTTTAAAGTTTGCCACAAGCCACCTGGGAGACACACCAAACATGTGGAAGAAGGTGAAACCAAAATTGAACTTCTTGGCAACAATGCAAAACGTTATGTTTGGCGTAAAAGCAACACAGCTCATCACCCTGAACACACCATCCCCAATGTCAAACATGGTGGTGGAAGCATCATGGTTTGGGCCTGCTTTTCTTCAGCAGGGACAGGGAAGATGGTTAAAATTGATGGGAAGATGGATGGAGCCAAATACAGGACCATTCTGGAAGAAAACCTGATGGAGTCTGCAAAAGACCTGAGACTGGGATGGAGATTTGTCTTCCAACAAGACAATGATCCAAAACATAAAGCAAAATCTACAATGGAATGGTTCAAAAATAAACATATCCAGGTGTTAGAATGGCCAAGTCAAAGTCCAGACCTGAATCCAATCGAGAATCTGTGGAAAGAACTGAAAACTGCTGTTCACAAATGCTCTCCATCCAACCTCACTGAGCTCGAGCTGTTTTGCAAGGAGGAATGGGAAAAAATTTCAGTCTCTCGATGTGCAAAACTGATAGAGACATACCCCAAGCGACTTACAGCTGTAATCGCAGCAAAAGGTGGCGCTACAAAGTATTAACTTAAGGGGGCTGAATAATTTTGCACACCCAATTTTTCAGTTTTTGATTTGTTAAAAAAGTTTGAAATATCCAATAAATGTCGTTCCACTTCATGATTGTGTTCCACTTGTTGTTGATTCTTCACAAAAAAAATACAATTTTATATCTTTATGTTTGAAGCCTGAAATGTGGCAAAAGGTCGCAAAGTTCAAGGGGGCCGAATACTTTCGCAAGGCACTGTATCTACCTGGCATATTACATAATTAGTGCAGCAGCATACAAGTCATTTTTGGACTCACCGTTCTGCTGTGCTCACTTGAACAGGCCCGTTGGTCCTTCTTGTGGGCAAATTTTGTCATTAAGCTTAAAGTTAAACATCAAAGTCTGGCATTATCTGGATTTATGGTGCTTTCAAGACAACTGGGAACTCTGGAAAAAAGCAAGGTTGAATCATGATGTCAGTGATCTACAGGTTGGAGCTCTAGAAAGAGGCCCGTGTTCCCAACTTGGAATTCCGAGTTGGATGACCGTTCAAAACGTTTTTTTCCCAGCCACAGCTAGTTTTTTTCAGAGTTCCCAGTTGTCTGGAACTCACTGAAGTCTGAGTTTCCAGTTGTTTTGAACGTGGCAGAGGTTGGATTGACAGTATGGTCAATGTATTCAACCTTTTCTGTCCCACGACATTGCGTGTGAATGTTTCTCCTTTTAAGATTGGAAAAGAGACCCTTAAACTCAGACTTGGACCACACACCCTCTCCACCAAATAGCAGGAGAAGCAAAATAATGATTGCTTTGCAGTTAGCCACTGATTCCTTCCAAACCACTCATTGTTGAATTTTCGATTTCCAACTTGTTGTGTAATGTTTATGTCTAATGGCCAATGAGCACGAATGCGTTTTATCTGTAATTTCTCTTCATATGACAAGGATTGAAAAGGATTTCCCAGTAGATTGTCGACGTGATTCATGATGATAAGTGCTTGCTAGCTAAGATTTTGAAAGTATGATGTTGACATGATCCGTCCAATCAAAGCTACGGTAGATATAACGTGATTTGACACCATTTTATCTGTAGCCAATGACCTTGAGCCTTCTTGGATGGGCAATTCTAATGTAAATCTATGGCAGCACCCAAGGGGGCTTGAACTTTCTAGATATCCCTGTAGATTTTGCAGTAACGTAGTGTCCTCATGAGTGAAATAACAGAGCCAATTACGGCGCAACTAGAGAAGATTACAAACCCCTACGCTCTGTATTTTACGCTGGCTGCCACTCCACCAAAGAAAGCACTTGGCTAGGCGGAAACACCTGTATTTTGGAGCTGCCTTACTCAAGAAAGCCAAAAGAGACCATGTTTGTATGCAGTGTTATTAACTCTAGACATATACGTGTATATATATATTTTTACATTGTTTTCAAACTGATATGTGACACGTATTAAGGCCAAAATAACATGCACAACAGCCAACAACAAAAAAAAGGGTCGCCACTGTCTAGGCCCAACGTCTAAAGAAAGGATCAGTGGCCACAGTGTATTCTGATACAAAACCATTTTCTTGTTCTTACCATTCGGTAAAGAAAATCCCTGATCAGCAATTTATTTTATTAGCTATTTCAGGGAAGTCATGGAACAATGGGCTCAACCTATTTTTGGTGCATGCAGTAAAGAGGGCACAGCCAGAGGGCACAGCCAGGTAGCTATCAACTATACACAGTCCACCAGGAAACATCTGGCTCATTGCTTACCCAGGGACCCCGGGGATACCCACTTTGGGAACATAAACAGCATGTCATGATGAGGCATTAAAGAACATTTCCTGTTAGCTGGTGTGTGTGTGTGTGTGTGTGTGTGTGTGTGTGTGTGTGTGTGTGTGTGTGTGTGTGTGTGTGTGTGTGTGTGTGTGTGTGTGAGAGAGTGAGGTCTTTCGAGCTAGTATGGCTATTTTCCCCGATTCTACTTCATAGTTGTTGGACAAAGAGGAAAACTAATTTGGTTCAAAGATTTCTCTAATGTTTCTCTGGGCCTGACATAAACATGCAGGATTATGTGTGTTTTGCTTGGTTTCTAGCAACAGAGACGTGTTCCCCTCCTACAAAGTACATTCACTTGGTGTACATTTTTAAAAAATCCATGGAGTTTAATTGATTAAACAAAATTAAACATGACCTCTTCTAACTCTAAGAGAAGCAGAATCTTTTTAACTAAAGCAATAAGGGACTTAATAGCATTGGCATGAATGTGTGAGTGGCTTGATTCTATTACCCAGAATAGTAAATGGATGTTAGGGTCTGATGATGATGACCATTATAACTGGTAATCCTACTGAAGGTGATGCTGAACAAGGTCAGACCTGAATTCATTACAACTCAGAAAAGGTAGAAAAAAGTACCTGGGTAGAAAAAGTATTCCACAGTGAACCATTTAAGCTGGCTTTGTATTCTGGTTGCTTGGGTAAATTCCATTATGCAGCTAGGAATTTTGCTCACCCTAGAGTCAATGCAGAAATATTGATTGGGTCACATAGTCCCATCGGGGGGAAATTAAAAAGAAAAATGTTTATTGATTCTTGACAATTCGATTAAAACCAAAGCAACAAATTGCATAGAAAATGATAAAACTCACTCAACACATCTAGGCCTAGGTTATTCTATGGAACACCATTTACATTGTTATAATTATAGCTTATTTTCTTGGTTGATTAGAAGAGGCTGAATCCATGATAGGCTATTGTTTCTGTTCAACAGCATCCATAATCAATCATCTTCCTGGCCTCAAGTGTGTGCCATTTGAAACAAATTGAGATTAAATACATTAGCAGAGACAAGGGCACTTGAGGTCAGTAACCAAGACAGGAAAGCATTTCTGCAACAATGGTTTGAAATTGCCCATGGGGATATTGTGTGATGTGATTGTGATAAGGTTCTGAGAAGTACAGGGACAGCAGCAGGCAGAACAATAGGTGGCAGTAATGCGCCATTACTGTTGGATTCCAACCACTGAAAAACCCCACCGAGGAAGAAGAAGCCAAGCGAGAAGGCGGAAGCGGAAGTGCTGTTTGAAGCTGAAAGTGCATGGAGTACAGTTAGTGAGAAGGATGAGTGGACAACAGTGAAGTCCAAGAATGGAACGAAAAGGGCTAGAATTGTTGTTGAAAAGGAGTCTGATGAAACGTTTCTTGTCGGAGCAAGTTTTTTTTGGATAAGGATGTTCATTTGGGGAACCTTTTTGAAGTCATGAGGATGGTGAAGAAGGTGCTGGGAATAGTGGATGCATTTAAAGTAACCATGACTCAGGAGTGTTATGGTGTTGTGTATCTGTAAGAATGTTGTTCATTGACTATAGCTCAGCATTCAACACCATCATTGAGCTCAGGTCCCTGGGTCTGAACCCTGCCCTGTGCAACTGGGTCCTGGACTTCGTGATGGACCACCCCCAGGTGGTGAAGGTAGGAACCAACACCACTTCACTGATCCTCAACACCCACAAGGGTGCGTGCTCAGCCCCCTCCTATACTCCCTGTTCACCCATGGCCACGCACACCTCCAACTCAGTCATCAAGTTTGCAGACAACACAACAGTAGTAGGCGTGATTATCAACAATGATGAGACAGCCTACAGGGAGGAGGTGAGGGCCCTGGGAGTGTGGTGTCGGGTAAACAACCTATCACTCAATGTTAACAAAACAAAGGAGCTGATCGTAGACTTCAGGAAACAGCAAAGGGAGCACCCCCCTATCCACATCGACGGGACCACAATGGAGAACGTGGAAAGCTTCAAGTTCCTTGGCATACACATCACGGACAAATTGAAATGGTCCACCCACACAGGCAGTGGAGTGAAGAAGGCGCAACAGTGCCTCTTCAACCTCAGGAGGCTGAAGAAATTTGGCTTGACACCTAAAACCATCACAAACTTTTATAGATGCACAATTGAGAACATCCTGTCAGGCTGTATCACCGCCTGGTACGGCAACTGCACCGCCCGCAACCGCAGGGCTCTCCATAGGGTGGTGCGGTCTGCCCAACGCATCACCAGAGGCAAACTACCTGCCCTCCAGGACACCTACAGCACAGGAAGGCCAAAAAGATCATCAAGGTCAGCAACCAAGCTGTTCCCTCCGCTATCATCCAGAAGGCGAGGCCAGTACAGGTGCATCAATGAAAAAGAAAAACAGCTTATATCAAGGCCATCAGACTGTTCAATAGCCATCACTAGCACCTTCAAGGCTGCTGCTCTATATACTGTACATAGACTTGAAATCACTGGCCACTTTAATAAGGGAACACTGGTCACTTTAATATTGTTGAATTATTTTTCATTACTCATCTCGTGTATATACTGTATTCTATTCTACTGTATCTTAGTCTATGCCGCTCCAACATTGCTCGTCCAAATATTTATATATTCTTAATTCCATTCCTTTATTTTGGATTTGTGTGTATTGTTGTGAATTGTTAGATATTACTGCACTGTTGAAGCTAGAAACACAAGCATTTCGCTACACCTGCAATAACATCTGCTGAACACGTGTATGTGACCAATAATCTTTGATTTTGAAGAGCAAAAGGAGTGTGCATTGTGGCTCGCAAAATTATCGATGCATTAAGTGGACAGCTTTGATTTTCGTAACAGGGCACTGGTAAAAGGTGTTATCTCTGGCATCCCGTTGAACATTGATAATCAATATCTCAGCCTGAAAGTAGTAGTTATTGTATGTATGACCCGTATGGTGTATGGGGGGAAAAAGGAGAATAGTACATCAGCATTACTGATGTTTGATGAAGAGTATCTCCCAACCCATGTAAAGCTGGGATATACTGTATAAGGTACGCTGTGAGTTTTTTCTGCAAAACCTGCTGAAATGCAAGAAGTGTAAAAAGTTTGGCCATGTGTCAAGTGTTTGCAGATGGGAGGAATATGTTATTGAAGAGTCTGTGAATGTAAAATGTTGCAACTGTGGTGGGGATCATATTCCCTGAGTGCCCTGTTAACATGAAAGTCAAGAGGTCGAGGTGTCAAGGATCAGGGCTGTCCAGCTGATCTCCTATGTGGAGGTGGTTAAGAGAGTCGATGGGGCAAGTGGCGACAGCGCTGAAGAGATGGTGGTGATGCTCCACAGCCCATTATAAATGTTCCTTGTCAGTCAATAGACCTGGATACACTCATTGTGAAGGTGGATTTTGTAGTGTTTATTGCCACTGTTATAAATTCTATTGCTCAAGTGTCCAAGAAATCCAAGAAGCTTGACATTGTGGCTGCGGCCAAAAATTTATTTGAGGTTTCAAGAGTTCACTGCAGATGCACTGCAAGGACTACTGTCTCTGGAAGATGGCACAATGCTCCTTGTGAGCCTGTGTGGGAACCTGATGAAATGTTATTTTATATATATATATATATATATATATATATATATATATATATTATTTTTTTTACAGAAAAGCAGGTTGATTTTGATTAGTTACATTTTATTTTTCACACACATTTTTTTCATTTGTGGATCCTTATTATCCACCCGTACAGTAGGTGGCGGCATGCGCATCCAATTGTTGCGAACGCCGTTATACCAGAGAAGAAGAAAAACAAGGTTCTGAGAAGTACAGGGGGTTCTTGTTAAAAATGGTAAGGGTTAAGGTTAGGGTATGGTTAGGGTAGGGGTTAAGGTAGGGGTTAAGGTTAGAGTTTAGGGCACAGATGTCCCAAGGATCTCGGATAGGGCTAACCAGTACAGGGACAGCAGCGCGCATTCGT